>NW_008671984.1:0-704 GCF_000695815.1 Acanthisitta chloris | reverse complement strand
ATAAGGTCGGTAGGAAATGAATTTTATCGTTTTTCAATCTGTCGGCCTTTCCTAATTTTTTCTTTTATTTGACTTCCCTGTTTTTAAGGAAATAGCCGGAGCAGTGGAATCGCATGGGAAATCAGACTGTATTTATTTTTAATGCAAATGCGCATAAATGATTCTCCGGCTTTCTAAGAACCAGCGGCTCAGCTGCACTTGCTGTCTTCAGCCTTTCCATTTTTTCTAAAATAAAATTAAGATAAAAATATCCACTTCCCCAGCAGTCAATACCAAATAAACAACCACACACACACACTTAATTAAAAATAAAATAATAATAACTTGGCCCGCGGTAGGCAGCGGGAGGTTGGAGGGCTTTGTGCATTTGGCAAAACCCTCGCGTTTCCCCCGCGCCGGGATAGATTTATTTCTCCGTCTTTAATTCATTTTTTTTTTTTATTAGGGATTTCGTGTTGATGGGGAAGCCCCCGCCATGAGAGGGTCGGAAATAGCAATGTGTGCGTGGGAAGGGGAAAGGAGAAAAAGAGTGAGGAAAGGCGAGCAGGGAGAGGGGATGTTTTTTCTCCGGTGTCGATGGAGCAGACAGCCCGGTGCAGCCGAGAGGCAACAGGACACATTTCCTAATTTTGCCCAATTGAGCTATTTTCGCTCGGCTCAGAGAAGCGAGGTGCACGCCACTGCCGCTCATTTTGCTCTGTTAG
>NW_008671983.1:42219-48985 GCF_000695815.1 Acanthisitta chloris | reverse complement strand
AAAAAAAAAGAAAAAGAAAATAAAAAATTCAAGTGCTCCAGGCACTCTGACAGCAGTGCCCAACAAATTTGCTTGTTCAGAGTATCAGGTAACAGCTGGGACAGTAACACTTCAGCCTTGGGCTCCTCCCATTTAAACCCAGATCTGTTTCTCTCAGGAATCCAATCCATGCCCAGCACCAGAACAGTGTCTCTGTGCCCTCACCTCGCAGAAGACTCCCGAGAATCCCTGGGAGCACAGGCAGCTGAAGCCATTGAGCAGGTCCTTGCAGCGACCTCCGTTCTGGCAGGGATTGCTCTCACACTCATCTGTCTCTGTCTCACAGTTTTTGCCTGTGAAACCACGAGGGCATAAGCAGTGGTAACCGTTCACTTCATCCTTAGGAGGAGCAAAGAGAAGTAAAAGTAGAAAGGTTTGTTTATGGGTAAAACTTGCACATCAAAATTCAAAGTATTTCTATGCTCTGCATTTAGCAACAGCAGTAACCCAGAGATTTTGTCTGCAATGAGTGCAAGACTTTGCAGGTGCAATACTACACATCTAACTGTAATTCCAAACTCTGTAACTCATAGCTAGGCAGGAAAAAAAATTCCTTTTCACTGTGAACTGTAATAAACAGGAGTTACCTTGCAAGTCCCTCCATGCTGACATTGGCCATGGCAGTCATTAATATCTGTGGATGAAACAGGCAAAGCATTAGGATTTATTCTGGAAGATTAAGCTAGAAAGTTTAGCATAAACATGGAGAACAAATGGGGATTTTTCTAGGAGTTCTAATGGAAAAGCAGAGATACTGAAGAGACTCTTATTCATAGAAACATCTAAGAGAAAATTACATATTCCATAGTTCTATCACAGTGTATAACTTGGATCAAATGTTACCAGCTAACTTCATACCTAACACTCAGCTAAAAAGTGTTTAAAACTGATTCAATACATGTAATATTTGACTAATATAGTGAACATTTGATCAATACTATATTGAACATTGATCAATATTCAGACTCAGGTCTGAGTGAGTTTTATTAGAGTTTATTAAATGTATCTCTAAGCTCATTTTAATACCAATCACACTTCAAAATCAGTTTTCAAACAGTACTTTCAATTTACATTGCTGGAAGTCAGAGAAATCCTGACAAGAGGTATTTTTTTCATGTAAAAGTGCTATCATTGATCATACAACCGTTGCAAAGAATCATCCTGGTGCCAACATACATACTAAAGAAATACTAACTGATATGACAATTTACTCCTGTCCATCCTGGAATGCAGTCACAGTAATATCCACCAATGAGATTTTTGCAAGAGTAAGCATTAACACAGGGTTTCCCCTCACACTCATTAGCATCTGTGAAGGAAGAGAAAATAAAGAAGAGGATAAAGAACAAACCCAGAAACAGATTACCACAGTACCAAGCAAAGTGTCCATGCAATCCAAGCATCAGAGGCTCATCTTGGACATTTGTAGGGCACTAAAATCACTTACACACCACAGCTTTTAATGCACACTTGCCTAGAGCAGCACATGCATGTTATCCTACTCTTCCCTTGGCCAGAACTCCAAAGGGTCATGTTAGTCAGGGCAAATCCCTTCCCTGCCCCCATAAGCTTATAGTCACTGTTCTGCCACCATGGAGTAGGAGGTACCATCACCAGTGCTGCACCTTGCAGCAGAAAAGCTACTGGGCATTCTAAAGGAACCGCTGCAAGTAAGCTTAGGTTGGGGTTTAAACAGCTAGAGATTCACCTGAAACTTCTGCCTTTAAAATCTGCTGGAGGAGCTAAGATACCAAGAGCTAAACACACTCTGTATCTTCTTCAACAAACATGTCAAGCACACAGAGTGATTCACTATTCAGAGCTTTAGAAGGCAACTACTTACCAAGCTGGCAAGTTGCTCCAATCCACTGCTGTGGACATATGCACTCGAATGCATTTACACCATCGATGCAGGTCCCTCCTTGAGCACAAGGGTTAGATGCACATTCGTCGATATCTGCAAAGTCAAAGAGGCTTTTCCATGACATGGCTTAAAGCTTGGCTGAACAGGTCCTCATGGAATCATCAGTGCTGGAGGAGAACTCTAAGGTCATCCAGTCCAACCATTAACCTGTCACTGCTGGAACCCTAAACCTTAAACCAGGTCCTCCAGTGCCAGATGCAGATGTCTCAAAAACACCTCCAGGGATGGTGACTCCACCACCTCCCTGGGCAACATATTCCCTATAGAGTTCTGGGGGATTTAAAGTTCTTTGGAGGTGAAAGGAGAGAATGTACCAACAAATAAGCTTAGGAACAGACTAACACTTCTAACCTAGCTTTTACTTCAGCTTCTCTCACATCCTTGGGATGAGGACAGAGAAGGAACTCTGAGAATTTCCATCTGCAGACAGCAAGAAGATTCAGCCAACCTACACCAAGGATTAACACATGTTCCTAGGCCATGACAAGGTTAGCCAGTTTTGGTTTTGTGGTTGGTTGGGGTTGTTTTTGAGGACAGCTGCTGTTTCAAAATGTTCCAAATCACAGGCAACATGCAAACCAATTACACAGATCCACAACACATTTCCACCTTGTCTTCCAAACCAGACACTTCAGAATGTGAGTGCATAAAATCTCCTCTTCTACTGTTTAGGAAGGGGAGAACCTTTCACCTTCACATGTATATTCCTTCAAATCAATCCATTCTGTATCTTTAGACTGGCTAAGGAGTCAGGAGTGGTCAGACAAGCTTTGGGAGCAGGGCATTTCTTTGGGCATGGTCCAGCTGTGCTTGAGATAAGCTGTAGATCAAAACTGCATCACACACACTGCTGGCTGCACAGCACCACTCCTCCCTTCAGTCTCCCAGCACTTAGCTGCAAGAAGACAGGCAAAGCAAAACACTACCACAGAATCCCAGACCCACAGACCATGATATTAGCAAGCTGCATCAACCCTTCCCACCTAACAGGTCCATGCATACCCACCAATAGCACATGTTGGTCCACTCCACCCTGCTGGGCAGTGACACTTGAAGCCTGAGGAAATCTCGTGGCAAATTCCACCGTTAGCACAGGGATTAGACACACAAGCATGTTCCGCTGGGAGGAGAGAGGGAAACAATACTCAAATACTCTGCCAGCAGCAATTAAATTGAGCTAAATATCAATTAAGCTAAAAATTACATTGATTACAACTGACCAAGAGCATGTGCAGTACAGAAGTTTGGAGCTTTCCTCTCCCAGCTGGAGAGAGTTAAAATTCCCAGTAGGAGACTGAAGGATTTTCCTCTATGTGCATCATCCTACTTATCTGGAAAGCCTAAACCTAGACAGGTCACTCTTTTCTATGTCCCAGGAACCAGAAAAGTTACCCATTAACATACTGCCCCCACTTCCACCTCCAGAGTGCTCCAGCACTTGGTTCACTCAGTGAGACAAAACAGACTTGCTGCGTGCAGGGCTCTGAACAGGAGAAGAACTCTGAGTATCTAAGGTCTGTTTAGCTTCACTCTAATCCTATTCCTTGGAAACAGCAAAGGACAGAGGCGGTTGCAATTACAGGCAGTGCTGCTCAGTGCCACTCCATGTAGGGATCTAACACTGGCAGGAGCTGCACCAGCAACCACCAGGCTGAGGAGGGACAGGTTGGATGCCATTGCTCCTGATATCAGCTCTTCTCAGGGGCAGAGGAAGCTTGTTTACTTGTTTCCAAAATCTCCTTACCAGGTAAGGATTTCTCCTTTGTTAACATTCATGTTTTGGAATCTTTCAGGGATGTTATCTATTTTGAGAACTGAATGCACATTGGCCATAAGCTTAGGTACTAGTACCTAGAACGGCTCATGTACCAAATCTAATGTTGACAATCAACACAGAACTCAACCAATGCATGGCTCTCTTCTTCCCTGCCCCTCACCCAAAGAGCCAAGGTACTTCCCCACAACTTTCAGGGCAAGCCAAGCCAAGAGCGGTGCCACCTCCCCAAGTACCAATTTCGCAGTTCTTCCCCGAGTAGCCATCAGGGCAGGCACAGCGATACTCGTCGGGCTCCGTGTTCATGCAGGTCCCACCGTTCAGGCAGGGATGGTGATTCCCACAGTAGTTCAGATCTGCACAGAGGAAAGTGTCAGTCAGCAGGGAACACAAAGCTCACCTCTGCAATCTCTAGCCAGACACACAGGTGCTGTTGAGGCTTGAGTATCATTCCCCACATCATTCCCATGTTCCATGAGCTAACCTGACACCTTCTAACCAACAGGACAGGGAAAAATGAGCAAGGGACAACTGCACGAGTTAGAAGAGTCAGGACCACTCCAAGCGTTTTGTCTTAAGCTTCCTATTCTTACAACCCTTAGGCACCATAAAGGAATTGAGGCACAGAAACAGTCAGGTAGTTGCACATGAGCAGAAAAACAACTGGTTAATGAATTTTCAGTCAATCATGCAACTTGACTGCACAGGGATGCTAAGTACCTTTGTTGCAGAGCAGGCCACCCCAGTTGGTCTCACAGTTGCACTGCCATGGCTCGTTGCAGCTGCCGTGAGCACAGCCTGGGTAACGGACACACTCGTCACAGAACTGTCCCTGCCAGCCGTAGTGACACCTGAGGGGTAAGATAATATGTCAAAAATTAGCAACATGATGCTTCATGGTCAGCATTGCATCTATTTACAGCACCACACTTACCACTCTCAAGAACAAGGTCAACTGCTCAACGTGCAACAGCTAACCAAGCTTTGTTTATCTTGCTGGAAAGGGACATACTAGTCCTCCTGAACATCCTCTGCTGGAAGTCAAATGTACAACACACCATGGCAACAAACCCCACCAAGCACAATGTGCTGGGAGAGCTGCACATGAATGAGCTGTTCTTCCACAGGGAGTCCCATCTGCATGTAACCATCTCACACTAGGATGAAAATTGTGATTGAGATAAGAGTTAAAGTGACTATGAGGAGAGGTTTCAATTTCACAGCTCCTTTGCTCTCGAGTGCTACAGCCTCACAAGACCAGGGCAGGCAGAGTGGTAGTGTCTTGTCCATTTTCTCAAGGCCTAGCTCCTCCAGAGAGCCCTTTGCACAGGTTTATCCTGCTGCATCCTCAGTGTTCTCTACTGACACCATAGGAAAAACACTCTCTGAACACAAACAAAAGCCATTAGTAATTCATTTGGTTTCGAGCTGATTTTTTCCCCAAGATTTCTTCAGAGATCAGTACCTCTATGTTAATCTCCAACAGAATTCTGCTAATGGAAGCAACTGTTTATGCTACAGAAAAGTGTTACAGTCTGAACTTAGACAAAACAAAGGGCAGAGGCTAATGGTTATTTGTTAGCATCTATTTCACACATATTTTAAGTAACAAGAAATAGAAAGTTTGCTCTTTTGGGCCAACAGAAGAAATGTTCTGCCTGTTAAAGAGTATATTAAATAGAGCTTAAGAGACATACTAGCAAAAAAGATGTGTAAAAACACACTGAGTGGGAGTTGGGCACAGTGCAGCCCCAACGCTTCCGGGGGAAAGGCATTACAAACAAAACTGCACATATTGCAGATTTAACACCATCATTCTATTATCCACAGGACCTGAATACTATAAAAGGGCAGAAAATAAATCCTTAAGTCTTTGGGCTGCAGAGAGAGAAGGCAAAGGAGAGAGGTACAAGCAAAGAGTTTTGGTTCCTTGTGAATCATGGAATCTTCAAGTCTGGAGGAGATCTCTCAGATCATCCAGTCCAACCATTGATTTGCCACTGCTGGAACTCCCGAACCCTAAACCAGATCCTCCAGTGCCACATCCAGACACCTCTGAAACACCTCCAGGGATGGTGACTCCACCACCTCCCTGGGCAATATCCTGAACACTCTCACAGGGAAAACATTTCTCCTCACATCCAATCTGACTCTCAAAGCCTTTGCACCATTTCAGCAAGCTGGACCAGTCCCTAGAGGAACAGAACAACTTGTGCTGGCAGCACAGGGTTCCAGTTCCTCCTGTTTGCATTGGCAGGAGGAATGTAGCTGCAGATCTTTGCAAGACCATCTTTTTCATACAAAGCTGGATGAAGTCTTGAGCCACCTGCTCTGGTGGGAGGTGCCCCTGCCCAGGGCAGCGGGTTGGGGCTGGATGATCTCTAAGGTCCATTCCAACTCCTAAACATTCTATGATTCTAGAACTACTTTGGGCTCTCAGTGCAGTACCTGCTCCTCATGAAGGACCTCCCAGGTCTGATCCCCACACAGTTGCAGGATGCCCAGGGAGAGCTGTGTGCCCAACCCAGAGGCCTCACTGGCTCAGCTGAGCAAAGCTCTCTGGAGCCTGGAGAACACATGTGTTTTGGAAGCAGCTTTCTTCTGCTGTATTAGCAGTAAGAGGAAGCAAATACTGCTTCTGCTAAATTTGATCTCTTCCTTCCTCCTCAAGGACAGAAAAATCTTTTCAGGGGCTGGTAATAAACAATAAAAAAAAAAAAGCACTGTAACTCACTTTTCTGGCCCCAGGCCAAATCTCCATCCATGCCAAACCTGGCACTGCTGCCAGTGATTCACCATGACTATCCTAGCCAGAGCCAACTCCCCACCCACGCACAACAAGCACTTCCAAGAGCTGAAAGTCTGCACCACAGAGCAAACAATCACACGCAGTTTGTTCTCCACAGCCAACGGACACCAAGTTTCTTCATTAACACTGCACTGGTGCTTAGGAGTGCAGAGGAAAACATAGCCACCTCCTAGAACATGAAGGCATCTTAAGCACCTGCTGGATTTGCTAGCTTGATGGC
>NW_008671983.1:0-42207 GCF_000695815.1 Acanthisitta chloris | reverse complement strand
GCAGGAAAGTATTACTGCTGTTCCATGATATTCAGCAAAGTTTGCTGCTACAGCTCCCAGCAATGAGGGAAATCATCTCTAGAGGCTACAGCAGTCCAAGGGAACACAGTGTTTACAGGTCAAAAGGTTACTATGTGGTAAGCTGATCAGCCTTCAGTTTACAAGGAAGAGTAAATTAGGATTTCCTCTCCAACAGGAAGGCTGGTTGCATCCTACATGAGCAGGTGCTAGAGCAGTGCTCGTTTCACTTCCTCCTCAAAAGATAACGTTTACATGGAGCTCAGCTCAGCTCACCCAGATCAATAACCAGAAACCAATCAGGAATGGATGTGCTGTCATCTAAGAGAAACATGCCAAGCCAAAACACAAGGATGGGAAGGGTCAGTGACCCACTGTGAGAAATTCAAAAGGTACAGACACAAAAG
Organism: Acanthisitta chloris; assembly: GCF_000695815.1. Taxonomy (NCBI): domain Eukaryota; kingdom Metazoa; phylum Chordata; class Aves; order Passeriformes; family Acanthisittidae; genus Acanthisitta; species Acanthisitta chloris. The sequence continues at coordinate 41,782 of NW_008671983.1, read as the reverse complement.
CAACATCATCCAGAAAGAAAAATGTCAAACCAGAATTCCTATTTGAACTGCTAGTGCAGCTCACAGTGGGGTAAAGTCACTTCTCTCCTGTCCCCCCAGGCAAGAACCAACTATATTGCAATTCTAAGTGCTTCACATCTGACTAAATAAGCCAGATATAGAGAATCCATAAGGATTCTCATTATTCAGGGAACAAAGAAAATTCTTATTGGAATCAAGATTCCTTTGTCCTTCCCTTCTGCTGACTTCATCAGCTCTAACTGGTCTTTCCAACCCAGTGTATGCAAAACAAACTCAGACCTGGCTTAATCTTAGCCCTTTCTGGGTTAGGAGCAGCACAAAGCAGCTACCATAAATAGATTGGTGCAGTTTAGGAACTTCCTGATGGAAGGTTGAAGCTCAGGCATCTGCTCCCAGCCCAGAGCATCCCTGTGGGGCACAACTCACACCAACTGTAAGAGGGAGACAGCAACAACTGCTAGTTTTCTTGAAACCAAGAAGATGCAGAGGAGCTCTGGTAATTCTACTGGCAAGTTCCATAGCTTCCACCTTCCTGAGGGGAGAGCCTGGTGCAATAGAAAATGAGAGCTCAAATAGAAGGCTGGAGGCCTTCTATTCTATTCTATATTCTATTCTATATTCAAACAGCAAAACTTCTGGACAATCATAGAATCAACCCGGTTGGAAGAGACCTCCAAGATCATCAAGTCCAACCCTATCATAGTTACTAGTCCATGGCATTAAGTGCCACAGCCAGTCTCAGCTTGAAACCACCACCTCCCTGGGCAGCACATTCCAATGCCTGATCACTCTCTCCCTAAAAAATCTCTTCCTAATATCCAACCTAAACCTGCCCATGGCAAATCCTACAATGGCAGTTATGGAAGTGACATGGAAAGGTGAAGAGATGTACAAAGACCCTGAAGGTGTGCCCATAGTCCCTCAGCACCTTCCATGATCCATATCCAAAGGATGATTCTTCTCTGCTGACACAGCACAAAGCTCAGGTGCTCTCCATGGGCAGCTTCAACTCGGATATAGTTTGTACTACGTTCACACACAGTTTATTCTCCTGTTTCAATCACTTCTGGTTATTTGAGAGTGCAGAACATTCTGTGCAGAAAGTTCAGCTGAGAAACTTTGCACTGCACATCTCATCCAATCCCTCATCTCTGCTTAACCTTGCAAAAAAGCCTTGTAACACACGAGAATGAGAGGACACCTAAAAATATTCTGCTCTACACCTATCTGCAGAGTTTTGTCAGCACTTTGAGTACACCTAAACCACGAACATGGAGAAAATCAAAGCTATTTCTGAAGTCTAGGTCAGAATAAATGCAAGAAACTCTTAGGGAGGATGTAGGGAATGTGTTATAAGCCTTTAAATACCACAGGTTACACCTTACTGCCACATTGCACATCCTACAGAGGCTGAAGTGAAGATCATTGTGATGGATTCACGCACCTTTTTTTAAGCATTTTTTGGAGGGAGCTTCTCCCAACCACGTTTCAAGGGCCAAAACACTCCACACAGGAAAACAAAGCAAAACAAGGTGACATTAAGAGCAGAAGCAAAATTCATCACTCAGGGGTGGGGGAGAAATAATCCTCTTAAATAGAAAACCACTAAATTTGCTACTGACGTGAACAGGATGGTGCTGCATAGGCAGAACAATAGCTTTATATTAGTGATTTACTTAAAATAACCATTCAGAGAGTCTGTTGAAACTTTTAAGAGCTCACTTGTGGCATAGCAGGAGGCAATACATTCGAGCTGTTGGAACCTACAGCTCTGAGCACCTGGATTTGCTGTGAATAGACAGCACAGTGCTCATTCACTGAGGCTCCTCACAGAAACTTTCCCCCCTGTTCTATCTATGAAACAGGCAAGACAGTTTTGTGACAAGAGAAGGAAAATGTGCTAATTAGTGAACTCAGATAATTAAATTACCAGAAAGCTTGTTCGCTTTTCCTCTCCCCCCAGCACAAGGTAACAAACCTTCCCTACAAGTTTTTTCTCCTCTAATAAAGGAAGTTATTGGAAGCTAAGCCTCACTCCAGTACTGCTCAGAGGTTTGAGGATGAGTGGATAGAGGGGATGGTCCAGGGTGTTCTAGGCAGGGCTGCCCAGTTGACTTGCAGGAGGAGGTATGAGGGTGTGTGTGTTTGCACTGGTTCCCAGCAGAACACACTGCCTGGGCACTCCTGTGGGTGCTGTGTGGGTCACAGCACAGAGCTATTCTGGAGCAAAGGAACTGGGTTCCTTTTAGGTTGAACCAAGGTGACATAAGACAGTGTGTGTATTCCAGGAGCACAGCCAATGTGCTCCAGCTGCAGACAGACAGTCAGTCCACGAGAACAGACCAGAGTGAGGCTGACACTGAACACTCTGAAATGTTTTGAGTGCAGAAATTGGGTTCTCAGTGCTGCTTTGATCTGCTGTTCTAGTTCAGCTGCTCTACCCACACTGTTGTAGACAGAAGTTAAAGCACTACATGTTTTACTTCCTGTACACCCTTCTTATATTCCACGGGAAGCAGCATCCACCATCAGGACATGATCTGTCCTGCCATGGCTTCAGGGAGAGGACTAGAGGGAATGGCCTTGAGCTGAGCCAGGGCAGAGTCAGATTGGATGTGAGCAGAAATGTTTTCCCTGTGAGGGTGTTGAGGCACTGGGATATTGCCCAGGGAGGTGGTGCAGTCACCACCCCTGGAGGTGTTTCAGAGGTGTCTGGATGTGGCACTGGAGGATCTGGTTTAGGGTTTAGGGGTTGCAGCAGTGACAGGTTAATGGTTGGACTTGAGATCTTAGGGGTCTCATCCAACCTTGATGGTTCTTTGATACATTCCATGCCTTCCTGCCCAGTAACCATCCGAGCAGTGAATGCTGCCTGTGCCTCAGTTTCTTGAGCAATAAAGAAACAAAACATGGGACTATTTGTCTCACAGTGTGTCTCCTTGTGAAACACTTGCCAACAACCCCAAAGGGCTTACCCTGATGTTAAGCACATTATCACCCAACTGCCACAAACCCCAAGTGAGACCATTCCATGCCTTCCTGCCCAGTAACCATCCGAGCAGTGAATGCTGCCTGTGCCTCAGTTTCTTGAGCAATAAAGAAACAAAACATGGGACTATTTGTCTCACAGTGTGTCTCCTTGTGAAACACTTGCCAACAACCCCAAAGGGCTTACCCTGATGTTAAGCACATTATCACCCAACTGCCACAAACCCCAAGTGAGACACCAGTGACACTGCCTCCTGCTGTCTGAAAGCCCAAGATCTAACAAAGACTTTCTTGAACACTCTTACAGCCCCAATACTCCAGGGAGCTGTAGCTCATTTTGCAACTCAAACGTTTGATCCTGCAACTCTGGAAAAAAGTGCTGAACAATAATTGAGCAGGTTCTGGTGTTGGAAGGGACATATTAAGGGAAGAAAACCAGTTGGGAGATGCCTACAGCACCTGCAGGCACAAGAACTGAGCCTGGGGAGCAGGGCTGAACTGGAATACAGAAGGCACTGCCCAGAAGGTTTGAGAGACCTGCACCAATGGAACAAACCTAAGAGAGGTGATAAAACGAAGCCAAAAGCAATTGCCAACATGGTCAGAGCAAAATGATGTTAGACAGTGCAGAAGGAACTCCAAAGTTAAGACTGTTCAAAGCACAAACTTGAATTTAGTATAAAAGCAAACCAAATACATTTTTAATTCATTTCAATCAGTCTACACACCCTAAAGAAGTTTTTCTGCCAGAGCTGCAGGAAGTGAGATTTGCATTTCCCAGGACACAAACTATGTTCTACCAGAGCTTCAAAACACAAGCTCAGCAGTGTTGGGGACTGGACTCCTTTTATTTGGCTTTGGATGAGGCATTTATGCATTCAAAGGCAACAGGAAAAGTAGAAAGTCTTTGGAAAACACAATTATGACAATGCAGGACAGACATGAGGCATATCTGGAGCTCAACCAAACCCAAACTGGATAACAAGGAAGCAAAAGATGAAGCTGTTAAGCCCAGTGACAGTTTCTGAGTGGTACCAAGCACACTCAGGTCAGCAGGTTTAGTCGAGGAAGGAGACTCTTACTTGTCCTTTCTCTACATTCAACTTGGCTAATTTCATAAGGTGATTGAACCTCAGCCAGATCTGAGCCATTAGATCGAACTTCATCCTCTTCTAGACAGCTTAATGGAATCTAACAGAGTACTGCAAGTGATGTAAAAAGCTAAAAAAAGCACCAGCATGATGGTCCAACAACGCTGTTCCTCTGACAATCCTTCCTGCTGCTGTGAACTGGGGACCTCAATAAACGAGCCCAGTCAGTCTGCACTGCACACCAATGTTTACTGAGATGTTATCCACTAGGGATAAAGATTGGGTTGGTTTCTTTTTAGTTTAAGAATATGGCAATTTCCCATTCTTGCAAGACTCACCTAAGTCACTTCTGCTTTCCTCAAGGATGTGGTTTTTTCTCAACATAATTTTTACTTTTGCTGCATTGCCTCCACAATGACCCAAACCTATTGCCTGGGCTCAGCCACACCACAAGATCATTTCCTCCATCAGGTCATCCCTACTTATAGAATCATAAAATCATCAAGGCTGGAGGAGATCTCTGAGGTCAGAAGTCCAACCATTAACCTGTCACTGCTGGAACCCCAAACCAGATCCTCCAGTGCCACATCCAGACACCTCTGAAACACCTCCAGGGATGGTGACTCCACCACCTCCCTGGGCAATATCCCAGGGCCTCAACACCCTCACAGGGAAAACATTTCCCCTCACATCCAATCTGACTCTGCCCTGGCTCAGCTCAAGTCCATTCCCTCTAGTCCTCTCCCTGCAGCCCTGGCAGGACACACATCCCCCACTTCTCTCCAGCCCTGGCAGGGAGTTGCAGAGAGCCACAGGTCACCCCTGAACCTCTTCTCCAGGCTGAACAAACCCAATTCCCCTCCTAATTTCCCTTTGGATGAAAACTTAAAGAAATGGAAAAACACCTTAAGACTGACTTTCTCCTAGCAATGGGTACCTAAACTTGCCCAACAGCTGATGTACAGTTCCAGTTAATGGTACATCCTTCAGTCACAGTCTGAGGTCATTTAGTCACTGCTGAAATCTGGTTTTCATATAACTTTTAATCCAAGAACAGCACTAATTTACATTGGAGCAAAGAATGGAGGGCTGAGCCTTTCCAGGAGATCTAGGCTGAAGCCACTGCTCCAGTTACCTGCATGTTCATGCAAGTTGAAGATGGAAACTATTTTCCAGCTCTTCTGTTTCCAAATGCCACTGTGAATTCTGGCAATCAGAGGCTCCTGGCACCAGGAGCTTTCCATGCATCTCACACCCATATTTTTCTCACATTTTCATTTTCTTTCTGAATCAAAAAAAGGACATTGTTTTCACCTGTTAAATGCCAGTGGCAACTGTCCAAAGCCCAGGATGAAGGAACCTAGATCATAATTCAATAGCACCAAACATAGCAGCTTCTTTTAAATAACAGCTTCCTCTGTACTGCTGCAGATAAAGGTCATGTGTAAACCTTGTTTATTTTTAGTTCAGCATCATTTTTCTCCATGAAGTATTAACCATTTTGCTAAAAGCAACATTGCTAATCTAGTCTAACAACTATTGCGGAACACAAAAGTTAGCTGTGTGAACACACTCAAGCTGCAAATCACCAGCAAAGAAGGGGCTGAGAACTTTCTGCAGCACTATTTATAGTGGCCACTGTGGTCCTTCAACCTGCTGATCACAGATCTATCTGCCATGCCCCACTCAGAAACTCCAGGGGGAACTTGTCTGCATATCACCTACTGCTCCTCAAGCCCAGCTTAGGTCCAAGCCCAGCAAAGCTCAACTCTCTGCAACCTATTTCTGCCACATCTCTGCTGGTTGCAGTAGTTGCTAGCAGGAAGATGAAGCAGATTAACCTTAGTGTCACAGCTTGCACAGAGGTATGTGCAGCTCTCAGGGCTCTGGCAGCCACTTTGGTCTCACACCATTTCCAGCAAACACATTCAACAGCTCCACTGGCAGCACTGACAAACCTCCTCTCACAGGGATGCACAGCACTCCTACCACACATGAACTCAATAGCTTCCACAGCATCCCAGACTTGCCAGCAGACCTGTCCCACTCCTTCACCACGCAGGGTGAAAATAACATCCACTTCCCCTTGACCTGCTATGCTGAATGCCATAGAAAAATGCCACAGAAAACCATGAACTGCTCTTGCCATGACAAGTCTGTGTAAGCTGCATCATGCAGTTAAGGGAACATTTCAGACTGTTCTCATCTTTAGGGACCAAAAGAATTTTCCTGGGGTAGAAAGTTTAGCTTGGGAGTTGCTGCTGTACCTCCATTACTACCAAACCCTTTGCTTTCTAGGAATAGCAAAGTTTACTCTACTTTTGTGATTAAATATATGTATAATTGAGTGTTCTAAGACTGTGATCATTTCCTAGTTGTAGCAGTCCAAAAGGCAAAGTTGCCCTTTTCATTTGAAGGGAACAAACAGTACCTAGAGATCAAAGCTCCTAAGGGTTTTGAGAAGAGACAAAATATTATTCTCCTTTGATAAAGGCATAGTTTGGGATTATATGGAGCAAACCTGTTCAGTCCTATACATGCAAAAAAGGATCACAAAGCAGCATGAAGTATATGCAGTTCTTACACACATTACATCACTTCAGATCTATTTCCATCCATGTTCTTGTATGGAATTTTTCCATTTTAAACAGTTTTAAAGTAGCAACATACATGGAAAACACTAGAGGAAGATCAGCACTCTTAAAAAGGAGATACTCAAGCATGAAGACTTACTTGCATTCCCCTGGGACACTGCAACCCCCATGGAGCAAATTACATCCTTGTTTGCACACAGCTGTAAACAGAAAAGTGTTTAGGCATCAGTCTGGGTAGGAAGATGTCCCTGAGTGCAGCAGCAACCCAGAGCCCTTCAACTAGGGCTTCTGTCAGCCTGTCTGTGGATTGTCACAGCACTTTGCCTTTTACCTTGCTCCAACAGCTGCTGTTCCTCAAAATAGTCTCACTACAACCAGAGTTTGCAGCAAGTGTCAGTCAACAATGAAACATCCATCAAACACAGGTGGTTTTATAAGATGATATTAGACTGGGATTATGCTGGAAGCCCCAAGCTCCAAAGCCAGGTTGGATGAAGCCTTGAGCAACCTGCTCTGGTGGGAGGTGTCCCTGCCCAGGGCAGGGGGTTGGGACTGGATGGTCTGTAAGGTCCATCCCAACCCCTCAAATCCTGTGATTTTGCTTTGAAGCAAACCCACCATTGAATAAAGTCAGTTACAGAGTCAGTGAGGTTGGAAGGGACCACAGTGGATCATGTGGTACCACACCTCCCTGCTCAGGCAGGGCCAGCTCAGATCACATGGCTCAGGGTTGTGTCCAGATGGTTCTGGACACAGATGGTTCTCAATGAGGAGAATCCACGACCTCTCTGGACAATCTGTTCAGCTCAGTGACTGTACAGGAAAGAAGTTCTTCCTCATGTTCAGGTGGAACTTCCTGGGCATCAGTTTGTGCCGTTCCCTCTTGTTTTATTGGTTTCCCCACTGAGCAGAGTCTGATCATCCTCTTGGCACTTCCCATTCATGGACTTGAATCCATTAATGAGGTTCCTCAATCACTAGTTTGAATCCTAAATCTGTGTGGAGCACACACCAAGAGCAACACTGTGTCCTGTGCACCACCTTTCCCAGAGGATGTTGTATCTCAAAGATTTGCATTCAAAGGACAAAGTCTGTCTGTGCTGAAAATCACAGGCTCCAGCACTGACACCACAGAAACACACACTGCGCTTTATACCTCTTATAACTATGCTAGAGCTAACTAGAAGGAGCAAACATACCTTGTTTACATTCTTCTCCCATCCAACCTTCCATGCAGGCTTTGTTCCCATTCTGATCACAAGTGTAGTGCCCAACAAAGTCATCCCGAGGGCCACAAAACTTATTGCACAGAGCACTGTAGTAGTTCTCATCACACTTCACTCTTATTTGGACTTCAAAATGGGCAACAGGACCATTAAACTGGAGTGTCTTCCATCGATCTTCTGGGTTGATCATGCCAGCGTGAGCCACTCGCTCTATTAACAGGTCTTCACCTTGTTTGGAAAAAGGAAATCCAACAGGTGAGAAGTCGGATGGAACACCAGAACACAGAGAATCCAAGGTGGGAAGTCAGACAGAGCACAAGAACATAGAGAATCCAAGTTTGACAGAACACAAAAGCACATAGAATCCAATCAAACATGTTCAGTTCCTTAAGAGAAAAACCTAGGAAAGAAAAATGTTGAGATGATAAAGATCTACTGTATAGCTGAATTTTCCTTTGCCTTGCAAAATTCATTACAGGAAGGCCAATTTAAAAAAGCATCCCAAAGGAAATATTAAAAAACCCTGGAACATAATCCATAGGAAATAACTTATTTTTCAAGGCAGCCAAACACACCACACCCACACTCTGACAACCAGCAGATTTATCTTCATCTCAGGCTCTTTTTGCCTCCTTTTTGTTCTTATAAGATTGCAAAATCTGCATAATCTAGTAGCTGAGGTATCCAAGTTCTCTGCTGGGAGTTGCATTGTAAAGCTGAAGTAAAACACAACATATTCCATTTGCTGCAGTTACTGAGCAGTAGTAAAAGCTCTGGCAGGTTCACATGGAGTAAATAAACCAACTTGTTTCCATTTCACTCTCTGCTATGAGGCAACACATCTTTAAGTAACATTTCCTGTGCAGTTAGGATTTGGCATTTTGAGAAGAGAGAAACAAGTGAACCCAAGACTGTCAAGGGCCATTCCCAACTCTGTCTCCTGCTGATCCTTATCCCCAGTAAAACTACTTCCACCTGTGATCTCTGTTCCAATATGAGCATCCTGCTCTGTCCTCACAGAGAGGAGTTTACCCCAACCCTGGCAGTGTTTAAAGGTTGGCTGAGCCTTGAGCAACCTGCTCTGGTGGGAGGTGTCCCTGCCCAGGGCAGGGGTTGGGGCTGGATGGTCTCTAAGGTCCATTCCAACCCCTAAAATTCTGTGATTCTACTGCCAGGGCCCACTAACTGAGACCAAATGTGCACAGAGTATTATCCAGCACAGGGGACAAGGGTATAAGATCATGGGAACAGCCAACACATGTTCATTATCATGAGTATCCATTTTTTATCCATATAATTCTTAGTCTGGAAGTTTCAGTACTAGGAGATGAGAATTCTGGTCAGCACAATGAAATTTATGCACTTGCTTCAGAAAATAGTCCTAAGAAGCAAAGTAAGGGTAAGGAAAGACAACAAATAACTCCAGTGATAGGAGTTTTCTAATGGTTTCACTGTTCAAATCTGGTAAGATCCTACTGCAAGAGCTGTTCTAGGTGACTACAAGTTGTGGCTGGAACTCCAAGCATGATTTAAGGCGAGGGAAAAGGTAGAGAAGTTTCACTTAAACACATTCATTTCATAGCCACTTATGAAAGAGTTACAACATGGGCAGCTCAGAGCTTCAGGATAATCTTTCTTTAAAGAAAGAGTCTTTGAAGTGCACGTTCAAAGAACCCAAACCTTCTAGGCAAGAAGAGGCTGCAATGGCAGTGAGACAGCCCCAACTCAAAGGGTTAAGGTAAGACATGCCAAGCTGGTAGGAAGTGCTTTAAGCTGCCACTTTCAGCAAACACATTTTACCTGATTCCTTCCTAGAACTCCTTAACCCAATCTGTTCAGAAAACAAAGCTGAAGGAGTGATTGTTTCTCAACCAGAAACTTACTGACAGTGTGGGAATACCCTGTGCATCTCTTACCAAAGCAGCATTTTCCCCTCAGCATGTAAAGGGAGTCAAGGCACAACTTTCAGTCACTCCAACACTGAAGGAAAAGCAAAGCTACAGAAGCAGCAGGTTCTGCAATGTGTTTGGTTACATTAACATCTTTTTTCAAGCTTGCTTCTAGAAAGATGTTTCCTCTTAAAGAATATTGAACTCAGAAAAACCCTTTTAATCAGGCACTGAAAGGTGCTCCAGCTATTTTGAACTCATAGTATCTCTCTGCTTTAGAACTCGAAGGAGTATTGCCATGGATAAGCTGCAGCTCCTGCCTGGACCAACTGCATCAAACATTCCATGGCAGCCAAGACACACTGAGGTCTATCCCTGTCCCTTAACTCCCTCTCTCCTGGGCAGGAATCTCACCCAGCAGCACAGTGGACAAGAAACATGTAAGAGAAAATGCTGCCTGCCTTTCATGTCTAATGGAACAGGAAATTTATCTCACCAGTCACTCTTAAAAGCTTCTTGATCAAAGAATTGTTTACGTTGCAAAAGACCTTTGAGATCTCTGAGTCCAACCATTCCCTCAGCACTGCCAAGGCCACCACAAAACCATGTCCCCAAGTGCCATATCCACATGTCTTTTTAATCCCTCCAGGAATGACAACTCCACCACTTTCCTGGGTAGATTTCAACATCCTTTCCTAATCTTGTTCTTCTCCAATGACTATGGATCTGCAAAACTGCAGGGGAAAATGTGCTGAGTCACTAGATGGTGAAAGAAAGTTGAACAAACACCAAATAGGCACAGCAGTTTTCCAGCTATACAAGCAACATCAGCTCCTCAAACACAGTGGCAGAAGCCACTGCTGTAAAAGTGTCTCCTCCAAGTGCATAAGATGGACTGAAGAACAGGAGTGGCTTAGGCAATAAAACCCTTATCAGGCACCTTCAGGCTAATGGAGATCCATCAGACCCAGCCAAACAACTGAAACAAGCATTACAGCCACTGCAAAAGGCAGAAAGGCCTCTTGATGGCCAGGGCTGAGCACAGGGGAAATAAGCCAAGAGTGCTTTTATTTTAATACTCAAGCTTTATCTTCACAAGCTCCTGTGAAACAGAATGTATTCAGAGTCTGAAGGGGTTTTCCTCAAGTTTTATCAGTACAAGGAGGGTTTAACAGCCTAAGTAAGCAAGGCAAATAATATACCCTGAACCACGAAAAGGCATAAGGAAATTAGCTCTAAGTCATTTAGTTTCTTATAGTAAATTCTGAAGCACCAGAGTAAGTATGAGAATTCTGCTTTCCTTCAAGTTGATCCCAAGTTGAAGGTGCATCTCCCAAAGAGAGCTGCAATCACAGGGAGGAACATATTTGTCAGAGTTCCTTCCTCTCCCACAATACCCAAGTGTTTCTGAAGGAATTCAGCCTCTCACCACCAGGTGCTTTGATGAGAAGTTTGCTCCCTGCATCCAGCTCTGCCATGCCAGTTCTCCTCAGTTCACACACTCCTTCCTTTTAGCCCTCAGTAAAGGCTGACAACTGAATCTGTGTGGCTTTTGGTCAGACAACAGAAGCTCTCATTACTCAAACTTACACACACCTCTCCCAAGCAATAAAGCTTCTTTCCCTTGATTGCTGAGAACTTTTCTCCAAGCCTCTCTAGGAAAGGACATCATGGTACAGATATTGGCATAAAAGGATGGATAAAAGGTGATTCTTTAATCAATGTTCCCAGAGCATGGGATTTTTGGAAGAGAAGCCTTTTCTGGGCAATCTGTGGCCAGGATACACTTAACTAAGAACACTGCTCATCAATACCCTGAGTTCTAGTAAAGCTCAGACAGTCCCAACAAGCAGCTCACAGGGCAAGACAAGAGGTGCTGCTGGCAGCTCTTGGCAAGGGAACACACGTGAAAGCACATCAACCTCATATCCAAAGGAACAGGAGGTGCCCCACTCAAGAAGCACATTCTGTACAGCCTCTTCCAAGCACCCATTTCCAAAAGCCACATGGACAGATTAGTCTCCTGCAGACTAATGGGAAAGAGGAAGGCAACAACTGCATCCCTGCAGCAGACAGAATCATCAGAGTTGGAGGAGATCATCTGAGATCATCTAGTCCAACCATGAACCTGTCACTGCTGCAACCACTAAACCAGGTCTTCCAGCACCACATCCAGACACCTCTGAAACACCTCCAGGGATGGTGACTCCACCACCTCCCTGGGCAATATCCCAGTGCCGGAACATCCTAACAGGGAAAACATTTCTCCTAACACCTCATCTGAATCTCAAGACTAATAGAGAAGTTCAAATGTTCCAGATCTTCTTAGGAGAAGCTGTGTAAAAGACCATCAAAGCAGTCAGAGGAGTAACAGCTTCCTAAAAAAACAGTGTCATGTCAGGTGAGTGGAAGAAATTGCTCTAAACTTCAGTCAGCCCAACAGGAACAGTTTGGAATTAGTCAGCTAGAGTAAGGGAATCATCAAGGTTGGAGGAGACCTCTAAGATCATCAAGTCCAACCATTAACCTGTCACTGCTGGAACCCCTAAACCAGATCCTCCAGTGCCACATCCAGACACCTCTGAAACACCTCCAGGATGGTGACACGTGGTGAAATGGAAAGTTACTTCCCACATGACAACTCCAGTTGCTCTGTAATGGCAGGGCCAGGGGAGGCATTGCCAAGGCCTCTGCTACACAACTAGGGGTTTGCCAAGCCAAATGACTTACCTGGAAAGCAGCACGAACTGCAGTGACAGATGACAGCAAACAGGCCCTTACAATCACTTTGTATCTCTGCCAGTTTCCTCTCCCCTCCTGCAGCCTCCCAGAGCAAACAGGAGGTAACACTACACTGCCACGAGCTTCCTCAGCCACCCCTGCTGTACCACAGGAGGGAACAACGCAGGAACAGTTGGGGAAAGTCTGAAAGACTTGGAATTTGTAGTTTGAGGTAAGTACAGGGGAAACATCTGCCCTGCACAGACCTGCTCTTAGCACCCTTGCCTTGCTGTGGATGAGTGCAGGGAAGGATAGAGGATGCTAGGACACAGGGAGGGAAGAGTGACAACTGTTCTAAAACCTGCAAGGTGTTCCCTGGAATCTCTTCTTTCCCGGTTTTGGTTGCTTGATGTTTTGGTTGGGTTTTGTTGTGTACTGTTCTTATTTTGTTGGGCATTGTTTAATTTTGAATGGGCATTTTGGGCTCTGGTTTCTTCTCATTCTGGTTTTCATACCCACTTGAGAGTCTAAGCTGGAACATAGGACCTACGTTTATCTTTCAGCCTTACTCATCCCCATTAAAGGAAAGCAAAACCTGCCTCTGGAACTAATTAATCAGCTTATAAACAGACTCTGGCAATTACTTTGATTAATCTTTCTTACAGTAGCAACAGAAGATCCATGTAACCTGATCCACAGACTAGCACCGTGCTCAGGCCTGATGGGGAGTTAAGCTTTCCATAGATACTCACTTCACCCCTCCAGGATGCAGATATTGGTTTTCTTTTCTCTGGAGGAGTTACAATATTCCCTTTCCTGTTCCCTTCCATGTCAATTCTTACTGATCTGTACCTGTTTGCTACTTCAGTAGTCCTTACAAAAATGCAAGTGAAGTGTCTTTGCATTTTGACACATTCATAAGGCAAAACCTCCTGGAGCTCTCACTGCCAAGATCACTCAAAAAAAACCCCAGAAAGAATAAGAAAAAATATAAAACCTTCAGAATTAAGGAATTCTCCTAAGGAATATAACATGCAAGTCTAAGTTGCAGCATGGCAAAGCAACAAGTCTTTCACAAAATGGGTAAATAGACTACAGAAAAACTAACCCAGACAAACATTTAGCTGGTCTTATGCCAAGTTATAGGCCCAGAAAGCCTTCCTGAACCCACATGACAAGTTCCTAGGTCTCAGAGGCAATACAAGTCACCAGCACCTCTGGCAGCCTAAAGGAAAGGGAAGTTCACTTGGCATTAGCAGTTTCTTGTGAGAGCTAAGCTGTATCTGACACATACACAGATTCCTGCAGACCATGGAACTGCTCAGTTAAGGGGAAGGCACACTGAACCTCCAGAAAACACTTTATATCCTGTTGGCCTAAAGTTCAGGGGGGAAAAAGCGACATGATGGAAGCAAAGGAACCTGTTAGAGCATGTCAGACTGAAAACGTAGACTTAACACAAGCCTGAAGTGATTGTCCTCTTATACATGTATTTCTAAGGAAATCTGGGGCTAAAGTTACATGTTTGAAGAGGATTATGCAAATACTAAGCATTAAACAAAGTTACAAGCCCATTATTTAAGAAGCAGCTTATTCAGCCCAAAATCCAGCACTGCAATGCACAGAGATGATTCACAGGGTAAGATCTTCATATTCACCTCCTGCACCATCTCATGATTTGCCATCTAGAACTAGGGCAGGAATATCTCAGTATTTGCTGTTCCAGCTGCCCCAGGGCAAATCACTGCCAAGCTGGAAACTACTGGAATGACTTAACATCAGGCAGCACTTTTTGAACAAAGCATTCAAGAGGATTCCTCCAACCTCCTGCTACATATACCTAAATGCATTGAAGGTTCAGGACAACTCTGCTGAGCACACAGGATCTCATTTGGAATACACACTCAGCTTTGGGACGTTCCACTCAGCAAGGCTGTGGACCAACTCCACCAAATGGTTGCAGCAACACAAGTACCAGAGATCTATTAGAAAAGGTTGGAGGAGGTGCTAAACAAGAGAAAAGAAGCTTAATTCTAACCAAGGGAGAGCTCAGGAGCAAATAAAGACTCATCAGTACTTTGGCCATCATTGGAAATAGAGTATGTTAGGAAAAATCTCTAGGCTAGTAATGTCTGTCAGCAAAATGCAAGGGGAACTGGTCCCAGTACTCAAGAAACAGAACCTTTAACCTCCAACTTAGCACCAATCTAAATTCAGCTTTGCTGAGTTTCTATGCTTGATGCATTTTGGTCAGAAAAGCAGCAGAGGATGGAATAGATGAGAAACCAGTGATGACTTGGGACACAACCTTTGCTATCTTACTGTCCAAAGACTTATCTCCCTTTACATTGATCCCAGCTAAAATCAAATAGTCCATTGAGAACTACCAAAAAAGCCTTAAGTTCACCTAACACTTGTAGCCAAAGCATTGACTGTTCCAAGGCACATTTGTAAGCCTTTCCTGGAGAAGGCTCGAGCTGAAGTCCTACTTTAGCAGCAAGAAGGCAATCAGCAGCTTTTTGCAAGTATCTGTACAATATCTTCCTTTCCTTCAGACGAGCAGCTCTGCTCTGACACTGGGACTGAAAGCACAAGGAGACTCTCAGTGCTGAGGGGAAACAGAAGGACTCACAGACCATGACTGAGAACACTTTCATCCAAGACATGAAGTGTGGTTGCTTCATGGGGAGCCAGAATTCTTACTGGTTTAGCTGGTCATGCACAAAGTGGTTACAGGCAAACCAAGAAGAATTTAAAGTACAACTCTACAGCAGAGATAATTTCCTCTATTTAAAAGACATTTCTACCATGATTTGTAAACAGTTTTTTGAGCTGATTATCAGGAGTTGTGTTATCACCACCTTCATTAACTGTTGTCCATTCTTTTTCCTACAGAATAACAATTTTTTCCCAGTTCCTGACCCAACCCTCACTGTTTGCCCTCAGTACAGACAACAGCTTTGCATTCAGGTTGGTTGGGAGGGATGGCCAAATGCAGCAGCATAGCATCCTCCCCCCCCCAGTTTGCACCCACAGAGCACAG
Source organism: Acanthisitta chloris (assembly GCF_000695815.1). Taxonomy (NCBI): domain Eukaryota; kingdom Metazoa; phylum Chordata; class Aves; order Passeriformes; family Acanthisittidae; genus Acanthisitta; species Acanthisitta chloris. Next base: position 26,209 of record NW_008671983.1, on the reverse strand, counting down.
AGGCAGCAGTGCAGACACCAAGTCTTACAGAAGTACTCACCAGGTTTGGTGTCGTTATCCCAATCCCATGCCTCAAGTATTAAGGTGAATGATCTCTGAAAAGAAACAAGACACCAGTTAAATATGAACAAACAACTACTGTTACACACCAGACAAACTGATCTGGGCTGAGCAGATACTGCTGGGACCAGAAAGCCAACAAAGCAGGGAAAACTTCACCTCTCTGCTGGCTCTGAAAGCCCCTGAAGGCATCTTCTCCAGAGCATCAGATAGAACAGCATGAAAATCTGTGGGGCAAACCATGCTAACAGCAAAACAAACACCCCCCACATACACAGAACTGAATTGTTATCATTAGTCTCCTCCCACTGCACCTAATTCTCAGCTTTGCTTAGGCCAGAAATCCTTTGCAGAGCAGCACTGAAAGGTTTGCATGAAATGATGTTCTGAACCTTAGGAAACACTTTGGATATATAAGACAAATAACTGACCTGTCCCCCTCAAAAAAAAAAAAAGGCGGCTCTAAAATCAGAGTCACTTCAGGAGGTGCACAAAAGGTAAGCCTACACCAGATATGTTCTACAGACCAACACAGCTAGGGAAGAGACACAATTCACCCTGCATCTACCAGAAATGCAGACTTTTCTCATGCAATGGGTAGTGTGAAAAATGGACCTGCAAAACCACAGCAGAAACATAATTGTTAGAGTAAGCACACCTGGTAGTGTATATTCCCCTCAGGAAAGGGGAAAACGATGATTTCAGACAGTTTTAGAGTGATTTGGAAGACACATGAAGGCTTTACTTCACCAAAGCAAAGCTCGAGGCATTTTCCTTTGGTTTATGACCAAATATGTAGGACAGATGTTGATGTTCAAATACTAAACTTATTTGGGAGAAAAGTTACCTTATGCACAGAGGTAATGTGTAACTGCTTTGAGTTTAACAAGCATAGCTGTCAAACCCTCCAGCTTGGAGTGTTTCCAACCATTCCAAGTAACGCAGGTCCTCACAGACATATCAAACTAAGGCAAAAGCCACCAAGAACACAAAAGTTATTGCTCCACAGTCCAAAACTCCTCCTGCACACAGCTTTGTGCTTAGAGTTAAGCCACACCAAAACCTGACACCTCCCACACAGCAGAGCCAAGGCCTAATGTGTGCAGGATTCACAGGTTAAGGATCTATGGATTCATAGGACCTGGGGACATTCAGCCAAGGAATTCAGGGATCTCTCACAGCTCCCTGACAGGTTGGAGAGAGGTGGGGAATGTGTGTCCTGCCGTGGCTACAGGGAGAGGACTAGAGGGAATGGCCTTGAGCTGAGCCAGGGCAGAGTCAGATTGGATGTGAGGAGAAATGTTTTCCCTGTTGTGGTGTTGAGGCACTGGGATATTGCCCAGGGAGGTGGTGGAGTCACCATCCCTGGAGGTATTTCAGAGGTGTCTGGATGTGGCACTGAAGGATCTGGTTTAGGGTTTAAGGCTTCCAGCAGTGACAGGTTAATGGTTGGACTGGATGACCTTAGAGGTCTCCTCCAGCCTTGATGAGTCTGTTTTCCTGCTGCATCAAGAGATGGATGTTTTCACTTTGATACAGCCTCTAAGTGCTGTGTATGTCCCTCAGCTCTCCCCCCCCAGGGAGGATTGATGCTAACACTGAATTCTCCCTATCATGGAGCAGCAGCAACAATAAGCTAGTGCAGCACCCTAAGCAAAAGCACCTGAGGTCTTTCATGACTCCAGCAGAGCTCAGTCTGCTCAGAAATGCACTTAACTGAGTGTGTATTTTCCTATTGCTTAGTTACATTAACACACAAACCACAACTCAGCCTTTGGAAAATGTCTTTGGGCTGTTCTTTCAGCTTCAGACATGTACTAGGGAAGATGATTTTTCCACCATTGAAACAGAAAGGCTTAATGGCAAATATTTAGATTACACTCAAGGAGGGGAAAAGGGAGCTCAGCAGTGACTACACTGGACAGAGACGTACTTGGAGCTTGGACTCCCTTTGGAAAAAGACACCTGAGATCAGCCAAGGAAGTAAAGGCCTCTACTTCCAGGTATGACAACTCAGCAGCACAATGTTGTTGAAGACAAATGACAATGGAGCACTGTAGTAGCTTCACCCTCCAACCCTCTGCTCTCCCCTGCCCCCAGTCCCAGCATTTAGGGAAGCAGGATAGGATCCACTGTACTCTGAAAACCCTCCCTGTCAACTCTGCCTAACTGCTACCTGAACTGCCAAGCATAGATTGAATAGCATGAGAAAATAAATCCTATATAGCATTACCCTAACATTATCTTCTGCCAACTGCAAATCTACTCATTTTGCATCTAAACTATGAACTAATCCAGGCAGAACTCTGAAAATCAGTGCAAAACCCAAAGCTGTTACCCAGCTCTTCCACATTTAACTACTCATCTCCTAACCTATCCCTCAGCTTTCTTGTGTTCCATTGATTTGGTATTAGAAGTACAAACTAGAGCTCAACAGCTTCCAGGTGCTCTCTGACTTATCTTATGCAGTGCTGCTCTTTGCTCCTGCAAATGGCTGTTGCATCTCACTTCCCACACAAGTCAAGGCAAAAAAAATTCAAAGCTGGACTTGCTGTCCTAGGAAACAGATCAGCCAACTATCCCTTCCTGGCATACCATTTGGAAGAAGATTGGTATCTTGGCTCAGGGTGCTGAGGAATTTTTGGGTAAAGAGTTGCCCACAGCGCACTGTTCCAGCAGGATCATGCTGGACAGCATGGCTGAGGATAAAGAGGGTTTCTACCAACTTTAAGATGCTTAAAGTAAGGAATCTCATAGCTCTGGTGGCAAATCATAGAACCATCAAGGTTGGAGGACACCCTTGAGAGCATTAAGTCCAAGCATTAACCTGTCACTGCTGCAACCCCTAAACCAGATCCTCCAGTGCCACATCCAGACACCTCTGAAACACCTCCAGGGATGGTGACTCCACCACCTCCCTGGGCAATATCCCAGTGCCTCAACACCCTCCCAGGGAAAACATTTCTCCTCACATCTATTCTGACTCTCATGGGCTCTTACCACTTCTGACTATCTTTGGCCTAACTAGCACTTGGCTGCTCACATCTGAGCAAGCACATGCAGAGAAAAATTTTAGAAGTTTGCAGTCACACTTACAGAAGACTGGAGATGTTAATCAAATGGCATTAAACAGCATCCATAGACAAATTCATCTTTACTGGCAGCTCAGTTTCAGCCGGAACAGTTCTGAGTTGTGCAACTTCTCCTGCTTTACACATCACCCTTCATAACCCCTTGACAGGCACAGCAAGAATTCAACCATCCAACTGATTTTTAGGGCTCTTTTACCTTTAGAGAAGACAGTAAAGGTTGCCAAACCATCCTGCCATCCCTTACTCACCCCCAGTTAGCCACTCAAGAGGATTCCCTCTCTGCAGCAGCAGAATGGATCTCCTTGTTAAATTACTACACCTCAAAACAGAGAGCTGATCCCTAAACCACCACAAATATCAAACCTTGCACTAGATCTGCCTTCATTCTTCTCAGTTTTGCATTTCACTTTAAGGCAACAGCTGAAGAGTTCCAAGAAGCCTCTGTGCTCCTGAACTGGTTCATGCTTAGCTGCACTGAGAGCTCCCCAGTTACGGAGCAACTGGCAGAGAAATGTTTGACTGCAGAATGATCTGTTAGTGCAAATTCCAAGGGCCACACACTCACCCATGCTGTGACCTGACCAATAAGCAGAGCAAGAGCTATGAGATGGATAACACTCACGGGTATAAATTCTGAAGGATATTTTTAGCTCATTTTGTGAAGGCTCTACCACTGCCTGGCATGAGCCACATCTCTTCAGCAGAGTCTAACACACTGCCCAGCACATCATCCAGCAGCACCAGCTGCAAATAACTCCTCTGTAGCACAGATACTTACAGCAAACACCTTGAATTGTGCTGCTGGAAAACAAGGACAACACAATCACTGAGTTCTTGTCCAGAATCTCAGCTCTGCCCACACTGCAGATCGTCAGCATACTCACCTCACCCAGCAGCATTTGCTGCTCGGTGGAGCTTTCAGAGGAACAGCCTAGCTCAAAAGTTACTTGAGGTAAGATGTTCTCCACAGACTGTTGACATGAACCCAAGTGTGTTCAAGTCCATGCATAAATTTAACAGAAAACTCTATCCAAGCACCTGAGGAATGCCTGAAAATCCTGAGTCTCTGATGCCTAACACACACAGCTCCACAGCTGCTGCTCCTCAGCTCACACAGCACTCTTTGCTGTAAGGCTGATGTGCTCAGCACCTCATGACAGCAGGACAGGCACATTCCAGTCTGGTCTTGTATGTAAGAGAAGCTTTGTGAAGAAGTATCTGCTGTTCATTTCAACAGGACAGGCAAAATATTTCCAGAAGATTTTAAAAGTAAGTGACTTTGGTGTTTGGGTTTATCCTCTGGAAAGGTTTAAGCACACAGCAGCATTTGTGCTCATCAAATCAAGAACCAGCAGATGTTATAGGCTACAATCATAGAATCATAGAATTTTAGGGGTTGGAATGGATCTCAGAGATGATCCAGCCCCAACCCCTGCCCTGGGCAAGGACACCTCCCACCAGAGCAGGTTGCTCAAGGCTCAGCCAACCTGGCTCTGAACACTGCCAGGGTTGGGGCAGCCACAGCCTCCCTGGGCAACCTGGGACAGTGTCTCACCACCCTCACAGGGAAAACCTCTGCCTAAGATCTAACCTCAATTTCCCTCCTTCAATTTGTGCCCATTGCCCTTGTCCTGTCCCTGCAGCTCCTAACACAGATCCCTCTGCAGCTTCCCTGGAGCCCCTTCAGCTCCTGGAAGGTGCTCTGAGGTCTCCACCCAACCTTCTCTTCTCCAGGCTGAACAGCCCCAACTCCCTCAGCCTGTCCTCATTGGGGGGTGTCAGGAGAGCAAAGCTTATGCAAGAGCCACTTCGTAGGAGTTCACTAAACAGATATGCCGAGTAGCTGGGAAAGATACAAATTAAGTTTGTTTATCCTGGTGATGCTACTTCAGTTGGGTTTTTTTCTTCCTCGGGATTGGTGTTGACATAAGCAACTTCAAAGCGTTATTCCACTGTTTACACTAAACAAAACACTCCCCATACTATCCCAGCGACCTCCTTTCTGGGGAGGGGGGAAACAAGACCTGTAATATTGGTTTGGCACTGCCTTTTCATGAACTATTACTGTTCCCTCGGTATCTGCAAATCAAGGCTCAAAAGGTGGGGTGTGTTTTTGCTCCAGCCAGACAAGTCAGACATTTCAGCCCAAGAAAGATGATCAATCTGCTGACAGCACTTGCAGTCAGGTATGGAACTTCTGTTCTCCAACTCACAGGCTGAAAGCTGCCAAAAGTAAAGCTGAAAGCAATACCTGGAGTTTTCTGCATCATAACATTCTGTTGTGTATCCAAACTTTTATTCTAACAGGCAAAAACCTTGCCGGTTTCATGTGAATAAAAGGACTGAGTGGAGTTTCTACAGGGAACAACCTCAAAAGACATCACAGATCAGCCATGAAGCAGCAAAGTGGCTCCTGCACAAATCCCAATCCACCTTGTCTCCCTGTTGCACAGTAAATGCAAAGTCTCATCACCAGTCAGCACTGACTCCTTTCGAACCTCAACCAAGCACAGGCAACACTTGTACTCCAACAACTCAACTGCCAAAACAGGTTGAACAATAGCAGCACATCACTATTCCTATTGCTAGGCTGATTTTTGTACACTCTGGAATGAGCCATCACCTATGTTTCTTGCAGCTAAATCCTTTATGTCGTGATCAGCTCAGTCAAGTTCCACACTCACTCACCTAAGGAGTTCCTAGACAAGAGAGGCAAGCACAGCCCTGGGGGTTTGCTCCCCCTTTTTCCCCTCTCAGCTCCTCTCTCCCTCCCCCAAACAGCCATGGAAAAAGCTGACTCCAAGGCAAGCACACTCTGCTTCCTTCCCCAGGAACTCTGCAGCAACTTCTTACAACTTCCTCACGAATAACCCAGAGGTGCTTAAGGAAGAAATATAGAAAGGTTCTGAGAAGACCCAGGACATCTTCAGCGCAGGTTTAAGGGCAGATGGAACAATCCTGAAGGTTTCTCTCACAGAAACAGGCATTATAAAGGCTTAATTGAGAGCTTTCCTGGAGGTTTCCTGTTTGTGGAGGGGGAAGGACAGGGAAGGACTGGCTTTGAAACTTGAAGGTTATTTCAGCCACTCACAGGTCAAAACTTGCCGACCATCCACCACACCAAGCCATAGAATTCCCATCCTCTGAAGTCTCATTTTTCATCTCAGGAGGCAGCAGAGTGAGCCCTACACAAAAGCCTTCCCTCTGGACAGCAGGGCGAAACAATGCCATGTGGTCAGGAGAGGAAGGCTGTGCTAGAGCACTGCAAACAGAAGCAGAGAGCACAAAGCAGCTGAGCAAGTTGAAGTTTTCTGTTTGAGAGACATTACTGCAGTCATCCTTCTCTTGGCCCAGTCACAGAAGCAGGATGGTGTTTACAAACTCTGGAGCCCTACTGCTGTGCAAGGGGAATTGTTTAGGAATTAACCCCACCTGATTAGCTTTAGGAAGTCTGCAACACCAGGGAGGAGGGAGAGGGGCTATTTTTTGCCATGGGGAACAGCCAACAGGCTGGTATCTCCACCTACGTGAGTTTGAACACTCATTCCACTCCTCCCCCATACCAAGCAAAGCCTAAACTGGAGGTGTGTGTATGGGGGTGGCAGAGGGAAATCTAGATGTCTAGACTATCCAGACTCATTTTATTTGTGCTCTTCTTCTCGCAACGAAAACAACAGGTGAATAAGTTTGAGTAGGTCTTGGAGTTAATATAGCAAATTTACCAGCCAGGTAGAGACACTTCAGTTCAAAGAAAATTACCCAGAAACTAGGTGGAAGAATCCTACCACCAAGCAGCTGGATGCTGCTAAAAGACAGAACAGCTTCAAGGAGGAACTCGGGCACATTACAACATCTCTTTGGCAGTGCCTGCTGCTTTGTGAAGCAGAGCAGAGTGTTCTTCTCCTCAGAGGGATCAGACTACTAGGATCATGACATACCTTACCAGAGGATGTATCTGTAGGGAGATCTTCAAGTGGAAGTTTGAAGGCAGTCTGATCCTGCTGCAGTGGCAGAAAGCAGCAGGAGTTTCTCAGTATGAAGGGGCCTTGATAGATGATGGGGCAGCAAACATTTCAGCTGTGCAGGTCTGAAACTAACCTGAAGTCACATATTAGCTTTAGCTAATGCCTGGGGAAACAGCAACCCATGGTCAGGTAACTCACAAAAGGCCAAAATGCCACGACTGACTAGAGCTCCTCAAAGGAGTGTGTTAATCCAGTCACTACAAACCACAAGAAAGCCCTTCGGAGAACCATCCACCTAGGAGAAGCTCAACCATTGGAAGAAACACTGCGCAAGCTCCTTGTAACTTAGCATCCTATACAGAAAGTCAAAGCAAATTCAGCCAAGCCAACCTGTGACAAAAGCAAAGCCTTAGAGACATGTCCAGCACTGGCCCTGACCTTGGGCAACACCTCTGACAGACAAGTGCTGTGTCCAGGGCAGCAGCACCCCTGAGTGAGAAGGAAGCAAATCCCTCACTAACAGCTTTCAGTGCCAGAAGCTTCTCATTTAGAAAACCTGCAGGAGATCCAACCTGGCAATAGTGATGAGCTGAGCAAGGGCAGAATCAGATTGGATGTGAGGAGAAATGTTTTCCCTGTTGTGGTGTTGAGGCACTGGGATATTGCCCAGGGAGGTGGTGCAGTCACCATCCCTGGAGGTGTTTCAGAGGTGTCTGGATGTGGCACTGGAGGATCTGGTTTAGTGTTTAGACGTTCCAGCAGTGACAGGTTAATGGTTGAACTCGGGTCTTAGAGGTCTCCTCCAACCTTGCTAAGCCTATGATTCCATGTGAGGATTCCCTCTCAGCTCCCAGGACACTCCAGGTTCCAGAAAAGCCCATCCCTATTTTCAAGCAGTGCCTCTCACCATGACATACATAGCAGCAATGCTGGTGCAGTGGAACAGAACTCATACTTGCCTCTGCTTTTTATAGCTGTCTGCTATTCATCCCCACCCTGCCCCAGCCCTCCTCCCTCCATTCCAGCATGTGCACATCTCTGCTCTGCTCAGGGAGATTAAGTTCCAGCCATGAACTCCAGGCTACCAACTGTGGCCACTTGAATCGGAACAAGCACCAGAGGATTTACATCCAAATCCTTTATTTTGCATCTGTTATCACAACTAAACAAAAAGCATCACTGAAAATTCTGCCGCTCAGGTACAAGGACTCCCACAATAACTTACCTTTGCTGAGATGTTTCAGCAACAAACAGTAATACCAATGTTTAATACCAATCCCTGCTATCAGCCTCCACATTTCATAGACTCATGGAATTTTAGGGGTTGGAATGACCCTTAGAGATCATCCAGCCCCAACCCCTGCCCTGGGCAGGGACACCTCCCACCAGAGCAGGTTGCTCAAGGCTCATCCAGCCTGGCTGTGAACACTGCCAGGGTTGGGGCATTCATCACTTTTGTTGAAACACTTCTATTTCACTGAAATGCCTTTGCTTGTGCCATCTCCAGGCACCTCCTGTGAGCCACAGCTTTAACTGAAATGCAAATCAGTTTACAAAACAAATCAGTGCATCAAGGAGTACATAGATGATTTTCTCCCCTCCAACTGGCTAAGTTAATGTTCATAAAAAAAAACCCTAATTTCATCTTAGATGAATAGCCAACAACTACAGTTTTATTCTAGTTATAGAATTGTGGCATTCTAAGTGGTCTTTAACCCAGTCCTTAGTCTGTTTCACAGAAGAATCAGTGTTGGAAGGGACCCACAAGGACCATCTAGTCCAACTCCTGGCCCTGCCCAGGGCATCCCCATGAATCACACCATATATTTCTTTCTCTTCCCACAGCACCTTTCAGAACCCTTTGCACCATCCTAGTGGGAGTACAGCACTGCAAATCTCATCATTTTAACTTCCAGCCTTGTTGAGTGTAAACTAACTCTCAGAGAGCCTCATATAACCCTGAGTTAATGACACCTGTGACTTTGTTCTTCTGTGCAAACTCGTATCGATAAGCAAGGACTCACAAGACATCTTGTGACTTGCCAATTCCATCAGCAGCTACTCCTTCAACCCACCAAAGCCCATCTTGTTTCTAGCTCAGCGAGTTCACACACTCAGCACAAGTCCTTTGATCAGATCACAGCAAGAGATCTGCCTCCCACTCTCCCCATGCCTTGGCTACTTAATATTCAGAAGGCAGTTGGAAAGAGCACCCCGGGGTAGAAGGGGAGGGTAGAGAACAGGAGGGAAAACACACTCAGTGTTATGCCACTGTGTGATCCTGTGACTGAAGGTGGAGGGAGGGAAGCAGTGTGGTTCTCCTCCCTCTCCTAAGAGATGGGATGAAGAGCAGCTCCCAAGAGGGACATGTTAGGAATCAAAGGACCAGAGAAAAGCAAGAAGAATGAACAAAGAATCAAATTATTGCCATGAGAGAAATAAAAGAGCTGGTCAAAACTTCTCAGCCTGGAAGAGACACAAAGAGGAGTATGTGGCAGAATTCTACAGCACTTCCAAGGGCCCTGGGGATGGTTAGGAGTAGATCATCTACTTTCATGCTCTTGGCAAGAACTAAAAGGCATGAAGGTAACCTAACAGGAGCCATGGGCAGAAGAAATGGCGTAAGAAAAGACAGCACTTTATGCAGAGCTACATAGACTCAGAGAATTTTAGCGGTTGGAATGGAGCTTAGAGACGATCCAGCCCCAACCCCTGCCCTGGGCAGGGACACCTCCCACCAGAGCAGGTTGCTCAAGGCTCAGCCAACCTGGCTGTGAACACTGCCAGGGTTGGGGCAGCCACAGCCTCCCTGGGCAACCTGGGACAGTGGATAAAATGCTCCACAGGTTGCCTAAGGGCAAAGTGGTTTGAAGAATTCTATGGGTCCAAGGGCAAAGTGGCACAAACACTCCAGAGAGACCAACCACAATCAGTTCAGGAAGTTCCCAGGCTGAAAACAAAGCTAGGGAGAGGGAAAAGCAGTTTTCCCTATTCCTGACCTTAGCCTGGCAGGAACATTTGCTGACATTCCCTGAACTACAGCTTCAGTACAGGGGCAGCTCTGAGGTGACTCTTCCACTTCTGCTGATGACTGACATTGAAACAAGAGCAATAGCAGAAATAAACCAATTTTGCTGTAGAATTCTGCATGTCTGACTGGGCCATTACTGCCTATCTCAGGGCAACCAAAACTCACTAAGGAGTATCTGAGGAAAACAACAAAGGAAGTCAGGAGAAAAAGCACAGCTCTAAATCACATTTGTAATTATACCAAGAATTCCTCTTTGAAAATCGTGACAGAAGATCATCAAGTCCAACCCTACAGTGGTCACTAGACCATGGCACTAAGTGCCACATCCAGTCTCAGCTTGAAAACCTCCAGGGATGGTGAATCCACCACCTCCCTGGGCAGCACATTCCAATGCCTGAGCACTCTCTCTGTAAAAAAGATCTCTTCCTAATATCCAACCTAACCCTCCCCCGGCAGAGCTTGAGTCTGTGCCCTCTTGTCCTGCGGCTGGTTGCCTGGGAGAAGAGACCAACTCCCACCTGACTCCAGCCTCCTGTCAGGGAGTTGCAGAGGGGGAGAAGGTCTCCCCTGAGCCTCCTCTTCTCCAGGCTGAACACCCCCAGCTCCCTCAGCCTCTCCTCAAGGTACTTGTGCTCCAGTCCCTTCACCAGCCTCGTTGCTCTTCTCTGGACCTGCTCCAGCACCTCAATGTCCCTCCTAAGCTGAGGGGCCCAGAGCTGAGCACAGGATTTAAGGTGTGGCCTCACCACCACTGGGTACATGAAATGAAACAAGAGCAAAAGCTCTTCCCCATGCACAGCAAGGCAGGAGGTGCCTGTGGCAGGAGATGCCTGTGGCAGGAGATGCAAGAAATGCCATTCAGGAAAAGACAATCGGAGCTAAAGCTAAGTGGGAAGTGTTGGGATTTGGAATAAAGGTTTAGAGCACCAAAGGCCTCTGAAACTTCCCCTGAGAAACAGGTAACCCAGACAGTCTTTGAAGAGTGATTGTTCAGGTGACACAAAGCAGAACAGAGTGTCATCCAAGGCAAGGGAACAGAAATGCTCACACACAGCAAGCACTTAGCATTTACCAGCTAGCTGAAGACTGATAAGTGTCAAGTAAAACACTAAGCTTACCAATTTCATAGTAGTTTTTCACACAAAGATTTATGAGAACATTTGCAGTAAAAATCCTGGTTTAACTATAGAACAGTACTTGTCTTGGGGAAGACTAAACAGTTTTACATTGAAAGGAACTGAGTAACTTGGCAATTCATCTTCAGACTTTAGGTGTTCTATTTCCACTAGTAGAAACCATTCCCTAGTGGCTTCTCTGGAGCTCAGCTGAAGGTTGGTGCTGTGCCCAACTAACCTCCCTCCACCAGTGAAGGGTTTCACTCTGTGTCACTGGGCCAAGCATCACACCAGCCAGATGTGTTCCTCCACACTAGCTGAGGAGCAAGCAAGAAACACATTCCCATTAGAACTTGGGCCTCTAAGGAACCAGTGCAAGGAGGAAGAAAAAAAGCTCTCCAAATGTCATCTATATTCCCCAAGGAGAATTAGGGGAAGAACAGAATAGGAAGATTAGGTTAGCATGACTGGCACAAAATCTGTGAAGGCAAAAGTATCTATGCCAGTGTGGAAACACCAGCTAAAGGAGTGTTAAACTTTAAAGCTGGAAGGGAAGAAAAAGCAGAATAAGTTACAGACTTGCTGCAGAAATTTCTCTGACTTGGCTGAACCCCTCCAAAGGCAGCACTGCTCTCCAAAAAAATCTAGCTTCAAATACTGTAAGGAAACACGGTCACTACAAGATCCCAAACTGCAGGAAGAACAAGTCTCTTCAGAGTGAACTAGATGAACTGTCTAGATTTCTAAGAGATGCTCCTAAATACTCAGCATGGATACCCAGAGTACTCCTGGTAAAGGGAAACTGCAGATATATTAATTCAGCCCCTTGGATCTGCCCTCAGTACCTGTGTACCTGCCAGTGGCTCCAGGCTCAGCCAACAGATCCAGAGCTTGAGCAAAGATCAGAACTCTCAGTGACCTCAGGAAACACATCTTAGATCAAAAGAAAAAGGGGTATCTAAGCAGCAATTAAGACATCCCAGGCCTTCTGGGGCTATACCTGGAGAGATAAACCTACTTCGGGTAATCTTCTTCATTTGAACTTTTGCACTTTTGTCCAGCAGGGAAAAAAATCCTTAAACATTTTGGTTAGCAATCACAGAATCATCAAGGTTGGAGGAGACCTCTAAGATCGAGTCCAACCATTAACCTGTCACTGCTGGAACCCCTAAAACCAGATCCTCCAGTGCCACATCCAGACACCTCTGAAACACCTCCAGGGATGGTGACTGCACCACCACCCTGGGCAATATCCCAGGGCCTCAACACCCTCACAGTGGGTTAGTAGACAAACCAGCCAATTCCCAAAGCTCTGTGAAATGTAACAGTTACCAGCCAAAGCAACAGAATTTGGCATGGCACACTATGGCCATACAACAGGAACAGACAAGGTCCTACTGGCTTATCCAAGAGTAACCAGACACGTCTCACACTTCATATTGTGCCTTTCTTTCTGATGTAACCTCCCCAACTCACATTTCTCTTGTCCAGAGTTCTACAAAAGAAGCAGCAGAAAGGAAACTGAAATTAACCCCAGGGGTATCAAACCTGCAGACACACCAGGGGCCTAAATTAAAGCCTTCCCTCTCATCTTGTGCAGAGAGAGCACAAGGTGCTGATTTTTAACAGAGAATAAATCACATGTTGCACGCAAAAAAAAACAAAGCAGCACTTCCAGTCAATGTTTCCTCACTAGTATCAACTTTTAGCTGACAAAACCCAAAAAGTGGTAACACTGTTTCAGATGGAGGGTCAGAGGATTAATTGGCAAGAGACCTTTGGCTTGATCTGTATGTCAAAGGAACAAACAAGCCACATTTTAAGATACACAGCTCTCACCCCACGGCACCAGCAGCTTCCAGAAACCCACGGAGCTAATCCAATAGCAAAGAACAGAAGAAAGTGGTGATAAAACCAGAGACCAGAGCAAAAAGCCTTTCAGAGAGATGTCCCAGTCCCACACCAGGCAGGCCCTTGGGTACCACCTCCACATCCTCCTGTTCCATCCCTGGGAAAGCTTTAAGCCTTGCTCCCACCTTTGACTGCTTCAGACAAACTTGATACTAACCAAGTCCTCCTCTTTTCCTAAAGTTCTGGAGGAAGTCCAAGATAAATTAAGCCCATTATCCAGCCACTTTCTTGTTGCATTAATGAAAGTGCAGCTCGATTGTCTCTTTTGAAGTGCATGTAACAAGCACGAAGACCATTAAGGGTTAGCACCAGCCTTGGTTTATGCTAATATTCAGAACTCAAAGATGAGCTAGTAATTAATACTGCTCTTCCCCTCCCCTCTGCGCTTCGTGTGGCTTGGATATTAGTGTCCTCTGGGCACTTGGAGCCATGCATCATTAGAATTTCAGCTTCCAGTCAAGAGGGAATTAAGCTAACCATGTAATAGCACACTTTAATTATTGTTCTGAGCACAGAACACCTGCATGCACTCCTCCTGTGCTGCAAATATGCATACTAAGGAGGTGAGCAACTACATAAAAAGCAGATATGCCCCCAAGTTCTGTGCATGCAAATCCCCAGGACTAGAGAGGAGTGTTTAGATCTGAACCCCTTTAAGGCACGTTAGCTGCTGATAGCTCTGCAATCTTCCCCTTTGTTTGTGAAAAAGCAAATGCCCACAAAGCCCATTGCAGCTAATGAGCCTCCATGTGTTGCCTCAGGAAGAGGAGAAGCTCTCACTCCATCGCTGCTCCCGAGGGAGAGACTTGGGTGCTGTTTTTCCAATGCTCTTCAACTCTCTCATCAGTCCTACCCAACTGAGTCTCTGTGCTGGGCAGCAGCCACCACAGCCCAAAGAGGACACACAAGGCAAAGGCTTCATTGTTTCACGGGGATGGCAAGAGTTGACTGACCAAATACTTGTCCAGCTCCACATGAGATGCATCCCAAAGGTGCTGGCTCTGAGCACAGGAATCACTACAGCTCCTCTCACTGCGAACACAAACGCCTCCGTTTTATTGCTACGTGAGCCACACAACAGCTTCACTCAACTTGAGCTTCACCTTCTCACATGAGACTGAAATCGACTGCAGATCTGCTCTAGGTCACCTCACAGGCTAGAAACAGACGGGTCATTAATCCAGGAAAAAAAAAAAAAATCACACCCCTAAAATGTGCTTCATTTCAGCCCCAAACAGAACACCAGCTCAGCTCTCAGTCTCTGCACACGCTAAAGAGGCTGGCAGAGAAGCTAACCAGGAAAACACCTTATTTTATCTCTTCATAAATTTACAGGACTAAATTGAGCAGAAAATTAGAAGTCACCACTGCAAGAATTGGGGCAAGTCCTTTCATGTAAGTAACAGGCAGAAGAAACTTGAATGAAGGATTAACCAGGGATTACACATAGTGAAATATACTTGGTAGCACCAGAGTTGACTTGTGAAATAACTAGGTTTATAAATATGCTCCTGGAACAAACATTTGTATCAGTGCTAGCAGCAGGACTGAACCCTCTGAGCAGGACTTGGTGGCTACAGCAAACCTCTATCACATGTTTGCAGCACCAACCACTACACTGCATTTAATTTCTATTAAAAATTAATTGCTCCCAGCAGCAAATGAACGCAGCACACAACAGTACATGAAGCCGGTGACTCCAAGGTGTGAGTAGATAAGGGCCAAGCTGTGCTCGATGCTACCATGACACAGCAAGCAATCACAACTCTGATATCCAGTCCTAACTTTCCAATTCCCATGGCCTGCAGGGGATCTGATAGGGCTTTACATCACTTTGAATCAAAGCCTACAAATGGCACAGCCTGGAAGGAAAGTTTTGTAACCAGTGTAGCAAAGCACACAGAATCTGCAAGGTTGGTGGACACCTCTAAGATCATTGAATCCAGCCTTGAACCTGTCACTGCTGGAACCCCTAAACCAGATCCTCCAGTGCCACATCCAGACACCTCTGAAACACCTCCAGGGATGGTGACTGCACCACCTCCCTGCGCAATATCCCAGGGCCTCAACATCCCCACAGGGAAAAAAATTCTCACATCCAATCTGACTCTGCCCTGGCTCAGCTCAAGGCCATTCCCTCTAGTCTCTCCCTGCAGCCATGGCAGGACAAACATCCTCCAGCCTTTGAAAGCAAACACTTGCCCTGTACATTCCCTCTACACATGTAAATTCAGAATGCTCCAGTATTTTACTCCCTCTTCCTCCCATTGACATGGATCTGAAAGCTATGAAAGGGATATTATTTCAGCAAGTTTCAAGTTAATTTCACTGTTGACCCCTAGTTACTTCTCTGGTGGGTAACAACATTCCAGCTTTCCTCAGGAGGATGAGTATCAGGAGAACAGAGCCAAGCTAGGTAAAGTGAGCTTACTTTTGCTAGTCCAAAGTTGGACTCAGAACTCAAGAGGATGTACCAGTGACTACTTTACAGTCTCAGTATTTCACTTGCCACTGACCCTGCTGTCCTGACTTCTCCAGATTCCTTGGCAAGCTGAAGCTCCAGAGACCACCAAATCTTGAAATCCATGCTCAAGGCTTAGGAGCAAACAAATTATCACTGCTAGCAAGCTGTCACAAGTCAAGGCTACCATTTCCTGCCAGCTAAAGCCGATTTTGTTTACCTTACATTTGCAGTGATCTGGGAGTAGATATGAGCAGTATGAAAAAATTCTATTGACATGCAACAGTTTGTACTTCTGTCTAATCCCTGTAACAATTCTGACAGTTCACAGTTTCAGTACAGGACAAGTAGTGCTAGGAAAAGAATCTGAATTCTAGAAGTTAACCTCTAAAGAATCACCACCAGCAGCGTTTAGGCAGCCACTTTGCCCCTCAGCCTCAGAGGACCAGAGGTGAGAAGTGACTACAAGCTGTAAACTCTACAACCCTCATGTTGCTCAACAGCAAACATCAGAAGACACTGCAGAGGCACAAAACATATGACAACCAACACTTCACATGTGAGTGCAAGTCTAAGCATTTCAGTTTCCCTACTTTCTTCCCTTCCTCAAATTCTGACAGGAGAAAGGAGAGGGAGGTTGGACCAGGTGACCCATTGTGGTCCCTTCCAACCTGTTTCCATGAAAGCACCAATCTGTGGATGAATCATGCAAACAATACTCTCTTCTACAAAGTTCTCCAACAGCCAAATACAACCCCAAAATACTTATAGATATAAACCTATGAGCTAAACAACAGTTTCTCACCAACACAGAGGTTCTGTCAGGTCACTGTGTACAAAAACCAGTCATCACTGAGGGGCAGCAGATGGCTATACTTGCTCTTAGGGGTCCAAGTCAGCATGGTGGGACTTCTAGACTTTGCTGATTACAGTAAAAACTCCAGTAGTGATGCAAGGGAAATCATGTTACTGTAACACGAGAGAATCAGAACTAGCAAAAGCACCATGATTATTTTTGACATGGTATAAGATAAAGGAACTGCCACTAAAACCTGTAAAGCAGCAGCAGGGGTTACCAGCCCAGTGCTCTCCAAATCGTCCTCAATCAACAGGAACAACATAGAAGGGCACAAAAAATTTTACACCCTAAAAAGCTACTTCAGCCTGGACTGGGCTAGATCAATAATTAAGCTATTCCAGTATTTCTCACCTTACTGCTTAAGCACACATCAGTCAAACCTTCCAGGTATGAACAAGTTCCCTAATTAGAACTGAAGTTCTGCAGTTAAAATCCAGGAGCTTTTACAGGCAAAATGCAAATTGGGGCTTAAGTTAGAGATTTCAACTTTCTAATGCTATGAACAGAATTACATGTACTCAGGGTGGGGGAAAGAGACTGATCCCTCCTACAATTACTCACCACAGTTTGATGCACAGAGCTGCTTTGGAAAGGGGAAGGAAAGCTAAGTCTACCCAAAAGTAGCATTTTTCTGCCAGCTGTAGGATACTGCATCACTCTCAGCATTGTCTGCTCACTAGGACCCTGAGCATGTAAAATTTACCCAATATGAACATTAGATGTTTAAAATTAAGTTGGTATGTTCATAGCAGCAGAAATCACTGGGGACACCAGAAACATAGTGACTACCTGGGACTGGAAGAGGCACCCTAAGAACAGTGTAAGTGCCACAATATTCAAAGAGCAGCACACTAAACAAGGCCCAGCAGAGCACATCCTGCTGGGAACCAGACCTGTATAAGCAGAACTTTGAAGCCTGAAGCAGGATGTAAACAGATTGCAGTTTATGTACTAATACTCCTGTCTCATCTCAGATTTAGCAAAAAAAAAAAAAAGAAACCAACTTCAGAGAAGAGCACCTGTGCATCTGTCCAAGGGGCAGATAATTGGCTACTCAAGGACTATTAGGCTGTTCCTTAGCAACCTCTGCAAGCTCTAATCAAGGAAGGCTAAGATTGTCATTTAGCCTTGCCCCTTCCATCCAAAGCAGCATTCTAAGTGGGGAGGAGCAAGCAGCTCAAATACAGCTCGCTGTGCTTCATCTGAGAGTTGCCCCTGACACTTGCTATCAGAATATCTGCATGTCAAATATGCTTTTAGCTCTTTATTTAGCATGTGAAACAGCAAGTCATAAAATAAACAATTTTCTTCCTTTTCATACAAAATAAAAGCTAATTACAACTCAAAGAAAAAAACAAACCCTTGGGAATAAAGTCTAGGAAATGAGCATAAGGTTTAGCTCAACTCTTACATAACATTTTGCAACAGTAGAACATCACCTAAATATAAGTACAAGGAAAATGCTCAATAGCAAAAGCACCATGAGAACCATTCCAGGCAAACAGCAAACCTTTCCTCCAGAGCTGGGTGGGTGGTTGAACCTCTGGTGATGCTGAAATGCATCTGTTGCACACACTGGATTTCTAAAATGAAGTAGCTTCAAGCAAACTCTGGTCATCAGATCAAGAAAATAAAGCCAAAGGCATTGGGGTAACCAAAGCTAAACTCATCTGCTCAGTCCTAGTCAAACATCACTGCTTGGCTGTGCTATCCACAGGCACGTGACAATCTTCACCCCAGGATGGTATTTCTTCTCACACAGTAAGCAAAGGCACCAAAAGTCTATGGTTAAATCAGTGGTGGTCACCCCTCCATGACTCAAGGGCCTGCACAAGAGCCATCACACTGTTTTCTTCAGCTCACTCCATCCTGACAAGTCTCCCTGTGCATACAGAGGGGAAGGAGCAGCTCTAGGAGAGCCTCAGCACTCCATGGGAGGCAGGAGTTCAGTGCCACCCAACATGACCTAGCAGAGATGCTCTTAGCCATCCACAGTCCATTCCTCAGGCCTGGGGGCAGTGGTGGGTCACACATCCACCTCCTGCTCACCTGAGAGCTGAACACACAGCTCAGAAATACTGGGTGGACACTGCAGACACCACCAGCAGCAGCCACAGAATCAGTTAGGCTAGAAGGGACCACAATGGTCATCTGGTCCCACCTCCCTGTTGCAGCAGAGCCAGCCCAGAGCACAAGGCTCAGGGTTGTGTCCAGATGGTTCTTGAACACCTCCAGTGAGGGAGAAAATCCACGACCTCTCTGAGCAATCCATTCCAGTCACCTCTGACCAGAGACTGAGTGGTTTTAGACACTCACTAACCAGAAGTCAGAGCAGATTTCTAGCAAGAAGCCCAACAAAAGTTTATCAGAGTGCTGAAGGGGAAGAGAATGGTGGGGTCACTGCCAAGGAACAAGAGCAACTACCCTGTGGGTAAGTGTATGGCTAAAAGCATTAAGGAGCCAGAAGCAATGCCACTATACCCTTACAGAATCATCAAGGTTGGAGGAGACCTATAAGATGATCAAGCCCAACCATTAGCTGCCTCTCCCCTTCCAGATCAGAGGATTACAAGCAGCTAGAACTGGAGAGGAACAAGGGAAAGTAAATGGGTGTGCTAGCAGAAAAGGGAGGGTCACTTTCTCGTCTCTTCAGCAGGCTGAGCAGCTCTGAACTAGAGCAGGCAACACAAACAGGACCCACACAGAGTTGACAAAACATTGGGCTTGTTTTCAGAAGAGCAGGGAGGGAAACTTTCTGGCACACAATAACTTAAAGCTTCTGCAGATGACTAAGTATAAGATGTGATCATAGCTGCTTTATGAGCTTAATAGGGTCGTTTCTAAAGTAGGTTCATGTATTTCGGAGTCAACACTCACACAAAGCAACACCTACGGGGAAAACAAGCCAAGGAGACTACAGGGAAAGGAGGAATTCCACTCAGCTCACCTACATGCAGTGACTCCACAGCACTGCTCAGAAGAGAGGCCAGACAGCCACTGGTCCACAGGGACAGCCCCAAAGAATGTTTAAACTTAGACAACACAATAGAAATTTACCTTGCACATCTATCTCAAATATAATTCTTCTCCTACCAGAAAAACTTTGTGGCAACAACCCAAATGAACAACAAACAGCGTAAAACTTTACTGCACCATATTTGACAGGGGTTTTTTTTTACAGCCAGGAAATACATTTGTTTCACTTCATTTATTGTTTGACAAACTTTTGTGCTGACAAACAGTGAACTCCAGCAGTAACCCAATGCAGCTAGACTTGTCCAAGGAACACAAGCATCAAACATAGGAGGCAGCTCTGGAGAAGACCTCTAAGATAATTGAGTCCAACCAGTAGCTGCCACTCCTCCAAGTAACCTCTCTCCTTCCAAATTGCTGCTCTCAAGCTCCTTCCAGACCAGAGGACTGCTAGCAGCTAGAACTGGAGAGGAACAAGGGAAAGCAAATGGAAACTCAATATCTACTCTAACACCTGAACTTCACAGGATCACTCAGGCAGCCGCCAATGCAGTGGGAGCACAGCCCAAGCATCACAGGTCTGACACTCACACAACCAATTATGGTTTTACCCCAACCAACCATGTTCAAGACGAACCTGAATGCTCCAGATGAGTCCAGTCTCCAGCAAATCTGTTATACACAGCCTTTGGAAGGTTTTTATTTTAGCAAACAGCACTTGAAACCTCTTCAAACAGCCCAGACAGTGCCATGAAGCTCCATCACATTGTGGTGGATCTAACATGCTCTGCTTCTACCTGACCCTCCTCTCCAGCTCACATCCTCCAGTGTAAGAGCAATCCTGGCTGCTTCAACACCTATTCTACGCTCAGCCAAGGATTTAATGCCCACACCAGCTGTGTGACTGGGAGTGCAGTGTTTCACAGCTAGCCTGGCTGGAGCACCTTCTGGAGCAAAGATCAGAAGGTTGACCAGAGGTGTGCAGACTCACCACTCACAAGGACTGGGAGCCAAAGGAGTTTGTCTGCAAGTTTTGAGTTCAGCCTGAGTGTTTCCAATAAATAAGCATGTGTTTATTTAAGGAAGCTTCCAAGGAGTATAAATAGATGTGTTCTTTACTATCTGACCATCTCTGTGACATTCAAAAAACCCCATAACTTTGAGGTGTAGCAGAATAACTGTCCTATGGGGCATATTTATTTCAAAGACACGAGGAATTCTAGATTTAGTGACATCAGTGCATGAAAGATTCAGAGTGCAAAGAGCATTTCTGCTTAAAATTAGAAGACAGATTTCCTATAGTTACATGAAACTTAAGTCTTTAGGCTTTCTATTCTGGGCAAGCTGCAAATAGTTGCTGGCACACACAGCATGCCAATAATAAATCCCTTTTTCAAAGAGTGGTTCTGAAGTGGTCACCACTAAGGCCTTGATTCTTTTTTAGAGGTGACACCTGCAGCTGCTATTGAAATCAACTGGAGTTGTCACTGCCCAGCACTGAGAAAGTCACTCTCTACAACAGCATCTCATTCAATGCTCTAAGAAAGAGCAGGACAAAATCTGAAAACTCTTTGCATTTGTGGCACCGGAAGGCAAAGGTTGATATCATTTGTATAATAAATTATTCCTTCAGCCTTTCATTTCTGGTCAAAAGGGTTTCAAGGCAAATAGAGCATGAAGCAGGTGAAAGCAAGATGAGGAAACAACAGATACACATTTTCTGCTCCCCAGTATAAACACCCATGAATAGTAAGGAGCAGGGAAAGGATTTAAAAGCACAAGAGCTGCAGGTGCTTTGACAAAATCTGAGAGTTTGGCATGGCAGTTGCACAGGAGCCCCAGAGCCTCCTGACCAGTCCACCAGGCAGAGTCAGTAAACATGCACAAAGTTCAGGGAGGGGAAGAAAACGCGGTGAGTATTCCAAAGGCAGCTCCGTGCTGCCAGCAGAGCCTCCCACCTGGGGAAAGAGCTGCTGACAAGCCAGACATAAAACATTCATGGACCTTATCAATACACACCTATCCACTACAGTCACTTTTCCATGCTGCCTTCCTCTGCTAAGGAGGTGTGATGCACGTGCACTACAACCCATTGCTCCGTGGGGTGTGCTTTGTGTTTTGGCATGAGGTCTTGTGCTCACCTTATTCCCTGCCCTCAGGTCTTGCCTGAACTGTGCTTTTGCATGCACTTCCTTCCAAAGGGAGTTTCCATGGAGCAGAGAACAGCTAATTACAGGCAAAACCTGCTGTGTCTCCTCCAATTTGTCACCTTGTCATCTTTTTCATGAGGAAACCACCCACTGTTCCTCTGGTGCAGCTGTGGACAAGGACCTTGTGCTGTGCTCAACGGCCTAACTTTAACCTGCCTAATTTAAGCATATCTGTCAGGATGGGCTGTCATTCAAGCTGACAGGATGCATGTTTACTCTATCAGGGAGCATGGGGTAATCTAATCCAGGATATTTTCATTACAAAGCCTCAAGATCCTGATCGCAGAGCAATGGCTGAGTTCAGACAGGAGGTAAAGCAACTGTGGGTCTACCAGCCAAACAAAAATAGACAAGAACATTTCCTACAGCCGAGCTATCTAGTTCCCTACAGGCACCAAGGATCCCAGATAAGGTGTTTCAAGGCTAGATGCCTTTCCAGGGCCTAACCACCTTCACTTTTCAAATTAGACAGAGCTTGATGCAGAATCCTACCCTCAAGGAGAGAACACATGGCAGTGACAAACTGCTGTGCTCATTAGGCAAAACAAGCTGTTCTGTCCATGCCCAGGGCAAAGGGTTGGGATTAGATGATCTCTAAGGTCCATTCCAACCCCTAACATTCTATGATTCTATCAGGTCAAGTGTTTCTGCTCAGGTTTGGGCAGGAGAAGGGCTGAATTGCTTTCTAAGAAGTCTAACATTTCCTGCTGCAGACAAGTTATCCTCTCAGCAGCTTCACATATTTGATGGTTCTTGCTCCTGTGTGTGTGTTTCAGCTCAAGACTGAATCCTTCCAGGTGTTTGGAGGAGACACACATGGACTGCACACAGATGACACTCACATAGAGCCTGGATATTGAAATGATTTACATTTTTTATCTACCTGCAAGTTAACAGTGCTTCAGAAGTTGAAGGAGAGGTGCTAAAATCACACTTCAAGGGGAGAAAAAAAAACCTAAGAGAAGTGCTTATAAAAATGATAAAGGAGTTGCTCACATCATTTCAAGATGAGACTGGATGTGGCACTTAGTGCCATGGTCTAGTAACCACAGTAGGGTTGGACTTGATGATCTTGGAGGTCTTTTCCAACCTGGTTGATTCAGTGATCCTAGTGGGACAAACGTCCTTTGCACAAGCAAGTTGTGAGGTCTGACTGAACCTTCCCCTCTCCTGCAGAGAGGTACACTGAGTCCTGGCCAAGCACCAAGGAAAAACTGAAAATGCTTCTTTCTGCTACTTGTCTCCATGGCCCTGAACCCTGAATCCCCCTGGGAGCTGAGAGCACACAGCACTCACCCCTGCACTGCTGTCAGTCACCCCAGGGGAGCTGATGGTGCACAGGATTTCGACATCCACGACTAGTCGGAACAATTCCTCTATATGACTAATTAACTGAAGTAATGGATGCCATACCAATATTTATGGTGCAGGAAAAGCTGCAAATTCCCTGAGGGAAGAACAGGGTGGAGGGAAAAACACCAGGCACACAACTCCATTTCATGCCATCCTGCAAAGGAGCATGAGAAATGGTTCCACACCACCCAAGCCAGCAGAACACTTCGACTTTAACACCTCAGCTTCAGAAGGAACCTTCAATTCACCCCAGATCTAATGTTCTGCCAATAACCCCACTGCTATTGATAACTATTGCTGTGCCACTTGAAGCTTCAGTACCTGAGCAAACAGATTTGTGCTAGGAAAAAAATGCTCAAGACTAATGACACTAAACACTGTAACTGCTGAGAATCAATCCTTCAGAGTTACTTGAGCTCTTCTTTTTCTGCTTCAAAGTTGCTTATAAACCTGAATTGCATCATTTGTTTGTTAACAATCTCAAACAAACATTGAGCTTCGAGTTTTACAGCAGGAGGCAAAGACAAAAATGTGAGGTAGGTGGATGAAGGAGACAGCTGTATTGTTCTAGCTGTTCCTCAGCCTCTCCCACTGCCAGATTTCCATGGATGATGTATCCCAAGGTAGCAATTTGAAGAACTTTCTGGCAATATCCCAAGCTCCCTCTTGCAAATCAGAGATCAGACTCATGATATTGGGAAAAAAAATGGACAGGAAATAGGAACGAAGTGGGTAACTGACACTGGATCAAACACTGGAAGTTGCTGAACTCTGGTACTGCAGAACAAACACTTGTCCAAATTGTAGAGTAAAATTTCACCTTGCAAAAATGAAACCAAAATAAATTAAAAAACAGTAAAACAAAATAAATCACTTTTCAAGAAACTCTCTGCTTTACAGCTCTTGCTAGCTCAGGACACTGCAACAAACAGGCAGCAAGAAAACCTCCCTCGAGCAATTAACGCGTTACTAATCAGTCTCTCGGTGAGGCAGTTGCCGCTCAGAGGAGACTCGGTGAGAGGTCTGCACACACCAGTGCTGCCTCTATTAGGGCTGCATTTCCTAAACATCCAACCTAGAACACTGAACCAAGTCCTTTGCTCACTGCCAGCACCAAAGCAAATTTGTTTCATAAGCAAAGGGCACAATTTCCAATTCCTTTCGCTCCTTCCCAGCACATCCAATAAAGGAACAGTAACTTCATTACTGTTGCTTAGCAAAAACAAAGATCACACGAAAAAAACTACGTACAGATTGTTGTTTCTTGTTTGCAAACCTGAATAGAGAGAGAATCTTACTCGAGAATAGTTCTAGAATGACCCCAGGGAGTTGAAACCTAACCCAGGAACTCCATCTACTTCCCAATTCCCTTGGGTTGAACTAGCGTTACAAATCAAGCCTCTCCTTGCAGAGTCTACACAGCTTAGATCTGACAAAGACACCGTGTTCCTCATCAGCAGACTGAACACCCAGAGATCAACCTCCAACTACCACATCCAGGAGAGACTCTATGTTCTCCATCAACTGACTGAACATCCAGAGCTCAAGATGCAACTACTACATCCAAGAGAGACTCCAGGTTCCCCACCCAGAGCTCAAATTCCAACTGCAACATCCAGAAGGGACTCCACGTTCCCCATCAACAGACTGAACACCCAGAGATCAAGACCTAACCACAACATACAGGAGAGACTTCTTTCCACAGGTGCATCCACCAGACTGTTTTAAAAAGTCAAGCCAACTCCACAGCTTATTTTTAGAACCAAGGGTGGGCTGGGAGAGTATTCAGTAAACCTTCCAAAAATCAGCTAGCCACCCACCAGTGCAGTGGCAGTGTTGAAATAAATTGCAGGCTGCTTTGCAACAGCTGCAAAAAAAAAAAAACAACTGAGTGTTTCAATGCCCCTAAATGCTGGAGGAAACGCTACAGAAGGAGCAGCAGACAGGGCACTGTGTGCTGGAGACACTGTGCTAAATCACCTGCAAGAGGAAGGTGGAACAGGCCTTGCTTAGTACTGAGCACAGAAGGACAATATCCAGCAGCTGCAAGGTAAGAATGTGCTTATTCCACCAGAGAAAAAGCCAAAGAAGGTTTGGCTTAGGGACCTGCACCACAAAGCATTATCAAACTCTCCTCGTGTTTCAAGTAGCAATGCTAGAAACTGGCAAAATAAAAGTGTGACTTAAGTTACCTTTACTTCCTCATGCAGATAACACAAAGTTGGAGGTGCTAATGTTACCAAAATCTCCTACCGAAGAGTTTACGATTTCATCGAGTCCGTATTAAATGGTCAATAAAGGGGAGAAGGAATCTTAATTTTCCCTTTGATCTTATAACTTAAGAACACAGTTCTAAATGCCCTGGTTTTATGGTATTGACTATAGCCATTAACAGGAACCTTTCCAAGTTCAACAGGCCACAGGACCAACAAAAGCCAGCAAAACACCCCAACCCAGCAACCAGCACTCAAGTGCCCCAGCCTAGAAAAATTTATCAGCTGTACCTCTTGTGCTTAACCATTTAACTCCAGCAAAACTGCTTAAAATAGCAATCAGCTGTTAATTTGAGGGGCACGAGCACCAGCTTGGAGGGTCCCTGGTAGCACAGAAAGTTAAGTGATTTACGTGGACTGGTTTCCTTTAGCACAAAAAGCAAGTGAAACATTTGTGTCCCTGATCTTTCCCGGCAGACGTTCGCAAGTAGTAAAGAGCTACGTGTCTGAGAGGTCAGCAAGGGCCATTTCATCTGTTAGTCACCAGGTGCCAAACACAACCCGCAGGTACCGATACACATCTCCCCGCCGAGCTCGGGCACTGCACCCTCCCCATTCCTCAGCGCCTCGCAACTTGCCAGTTCCACCCCGTGGCACACTTGGAAGGGCCGAGGGCAACAGCTGTGAAACTCCCTGCAGGATCCTACCTGCCCACAGCCGGGCAGGGAGCCCGACCTTCCCTCCCTCCTGCTGCGCTGCACACCCAGCGCCCCGAACAGCACGGGGAGCACCCCGCCCAGCATCCCCCCAGCCTCCAAGGACAGGGGTCGGCGCTGCCCTGCAGCCTCTGCGGGTGCCCTGGGAGCGTTCCAGCCCAGGCTGGATGGGGCTTTGGGCAGTCTGGGCTAGCGGAGGTGTCCCTGCCCGCGGCACTGGGGCTGGAGCGAGATGGTCTTTAAGGTCCTT
>NW_008671982.1:0-7221 GCF_000695815.1 Acanthisitta chloris | reverse complement strand
AGAAAGACTTGGGATTGACAGTGGATGTGACACTATGTGTGTTAGCAGCCCAGAAAGCCAATCAGATTCTGGGCTGCATCAAGAGGAGTGTGGTTAGCAGGTGAAAAGAGGTGATTCTTCCCCTCTACTCTGCTCTTGTGACACACCACCTGGAATACTGTATGCAGTTCTGGTGTCCTCAACTTAAGTGGGACATTGAACTGTGGAGGGCCGTAAAGTTGCTAAGAGGAATGGAGCATCTCTCCTATGAAGACAGGCTGAGGAAGTCGGGGCTGTTCAATCCTCAGAAGAGAAGACTGTGTGGAGACTGCATAGAAACTTTTCAATATCTCAAGGGCCTACAAGGGAGCTGGAGAGGGACTCTTTGTTAGGAACTGAAATGTTAGGACAAAGGGTAATGAGATCAAATTGATGGAGTGGAAGTCTAGATTAGATATTAGAAAAATGTTTTTTACTGTAAGGGTGGTGAGATGCTGGAACAGGCTGCCCAGAGATGTCATGGCTGCCCTGACCCTTGTAGTGTTCAGGACCAGGCTGGATGAGACCTTGTGCAGTCTGATCTAATGAGGAGGTGTCCATGTCCATGGTAGAGTGGGTTGGCACTAGATGATATGTAAGGTCCATTTCAACCCTTGAATTCTATGATTCTATGACTTTCAAACTTAAGCATTCATTGAAAACTTAATGTACTGTGGTCTCACTATATTAGTGAGAAGTTTCATTTTGCACCTTTTGTAGACAAGCAGAACAGGTATGGTTTGGGATGTGGCTTGGGAACACAAGCAAATTCTGTGCAAATTCTTTACCAGTCTTTGTGCCAAAGTGCTCAGAGAGGTCAGTTTAAGAAAGGAACACAATCCCCTAGGTAGGAAAACACAGCATCCCCAGCCATTATAGAGGAAATTAAGACAGGGTGGGAGGATGAAGAGGGAATCATCTTCCATAGTGACAGTGTGACAACTTAGTTGGGGTGACTGGTTGGATCACCTGAACTCCATTCCATCCACCTAGAACATTAAAATAACAAGTAGTTCTTGTTACTTTAATGAAATATTTGTGCTTTCCCCCTTTCTCTTCAATTCTGCATACATGTGCTTTTATTTCTGTCCATGCTATACCTCTACAGGAGCTAAGCATTGCTTTTCTGAGATAGAGTGTATATTTGTCTGCAGTTCCATATCCTCATCTCCTTTCTCCATTCAGAGATAAGGTCTGGGTGTTTATTTCTTCTGTAAGGTCTAAAAGAAAACTTATTGTTGACAGCTATACTTAATAGTTGAAATGAAACTCTCTAATTCCTTAGTAGTGTAATGATTAAATGTGCAATCCCAAGTGCTAGTACAGGCTTGATGGAGAAAAGATGGAGATTGTGAGTAACCTGGTCTGGTGGAAGTGTCCTTGTCCATGGCAGGGGGATTGGAACTAGGTGATTTTAAAGGTTCCTTCCAACACTTAACTTTCTATAACTATGATTCTATGCATGAATATATGGCTTCCAGATAAGACAAAAATGATTTGCTGAGGGTAAATTAGAGCTCATGCTTCCAAAGAGCTTGGATCTTCCCTCGCGATGTTTTTGTCTCAATTATCTCTGGATTATCTCCATCCCTCCCTACTCCTGTCCCATTTCTCTTTTGGTAATAATGCCTGTGTTTGATCTCTGTATAAATAAACCAAGCATCAGGAAGTAATCAATGGATACATCATGGGACCTTGAAAATCATTTTGAAAAAATTGCTTATACAGTTCATTCACCCAGAGGTACTGTGCATTTCATTGCTGAAGGTTATGGAAATTTAACTGGTGATAGAGAAAACTTCATAGATTACAGCAGGAAATTTCAAGGGACATGAAGAGGGGAGAGAGGGTGCCCTGACCTCTTCAACTGTCAATGGGTGCTTAGTGGCTCATTTCCATCAATGACTTTAACACTTGCCCCATAAATTCATGGTCTGAAGGAACCATTAAATTCAACTTGCCTGATCTGGTGCATGAAACAGACCTAAGGATTTCACCTAAATAAATGTCTGCAAGAAGGAGAGAAAATGTAGTGGAACAAAACAACCTGGAATGCTGCTCACATTTGGTACAAAACCCTGTTAGTTAGAAAATGGGTACAGTAAACTATGAGTCAAAATTGTGCACAGGTGGCAAAGAAGGTCAACAGCGTCTTGGTCTGTATCAAGAGCAGTGTAGCCAGCACTATTGAAGTGATCATCCACCTACACTCAGCACTTGTGAGGCCTTGGGTATTATGTTCAGTTTTGGGTCATTTGCTTTATAAAGGATATTGAAGTGCTGAGATGAGTTCAGCGAAGGGAAATAAGGCTCATAAAAGGTCTAGAACACATGATGCATACATCATCTGAAATGTCTGAGGGAGTTGGGTTTGTTTAGCCTTAAGAAGAGACCCCTCAGGGGTGTCTTCATTATTCTCTACAACTACCGGAAACGGGGTTGTAGAGAAGTAGGGGATGGACTCTTCTGCCATGCCTGCAGAGACAGGACTAGAAGGAATGGCCATAAGTTGAGATAGGGAACATTAAGATCAGATATTAGGAATAATGTATTCACTGTTAGGGTGGTCAGGCACTGGAATAGGTTGCCCAG
Source organism: Acanthisitta chloris (assembly GCF_000695815.1). Taxonomy (NCBI): domain Eukaryota; kingdom Metazoa; phylum Chordata; class Aves; order Passeriformes; family Acanthisittidae; genus Acanthisitta; species Acanthisitta chloris. The sequence goes on along the minus strand of NW_008671982.1, from coordinate 4,611 downwards.
GGAGGTAGTGGAGTCACCATACCCAGAAGTGCTTAAGAGGTGTCTGGATGTGGAGCTGAAAGCTATGTCTTAGGGTTTAGGGTGTTCAGTGGAGTGACAGGTTAACAGTTGGACATGATGCTCTTGGAAGTCTTTTCCAGCCTTGATGATTCCATGAGTCTATGAATCTCAATGTGTCTTCCTTCTCCATTCTACCCCTTAGCCCAAATCGTTTGTAAAAATAGGTGCAGTCCCTTTCATGGACCATGTCATGATATCCAACAGCACAATCTCTTGATACCTATTCATCTTACCTTATTTTGCCTCAGCAACTTTGATGTAAAAAGGTGCATGTAGTCTCACCAGTTGGCTGAATCATTCAGACTAGTTTTTTCATTATTTCATTAATAGAACATTCTGAATGGATGAAGCAACAAGAAGCACTGAAAGGCTTGACTCTGAATGTATACAACAAAGAACTGTAAAACAAGGTGTTTTCTAACTTGGCATTCAGAGGTCCATAGATTAACAGAGAGGACAAAATAATGTTTTGGAAAGTTCAGTTCATTTTGGATGAACAGTATGCAAACTAACTCTGTCTACCATTTCCTATCCCGGTTATAATCACAACATAGGAGTGCTTGAATACTTAGAATGTTTTCTTTTCTGAATGATCAAGTGATTTATGTATCCTTCTATCTATCTATCTATCTATCTATCTATCTATCTATCTTGTATGGAAGTGATTGGTGTCACTTTGTACACACACAATAATTTATTTATTAATTTTAAAATAAATTTGTGTGTTCCAGGATCTCTCTGTTTTATTTAGTTATATTCAAAAACACTTTTTGCCGGACTCATTAGAGAATATTTTCTGGAAGGGTACTTTTTTTGAGACAAAGAGTAATATTACGGAGTCTAAGAGTGTGCAAGAGGAAAACCAACTGATTTATGTCATGGCACACAACACTTAAAAATATACCCCGGGGTGAAATAAATGCCACAATACACAATAATATCCTTGCTTTGCTTTGATGCACATTACAGTAACATTATGAATCTCTCTGTATAGTTCTGCATCCCTCGGAGAATTCTGCAAGGAAAGGGTTCCCACAGGCCATGATAGGCTCAAAATGGTACAATCTCTGCCCTGAGGATGGGTGAGAAAGAAAATAAAGTATCAGTAACAGTTTGACATCACGCTAGGAAAATATATTGTAGACTTGAGTGGGTAGTGCAGGTCTTCTAAATCCCAATCATATTGTTACGGTATTTTAATCATGAGATTGCTCTTCATACCACCAAGCTTATTCAAAAGATGCATAAAATAACTTTTTCAAGATGAGAAATATGGCCAAACATCAAGATAGCTGTTGATACAGTTGTCTTGTCTAATAACAGCTAATGAATACTGTAAGTGAATGTGTGGGGCTGGGGGACAGTAAAGGAAGGGAAGAGAGGGAGCTCCATTATGAGAAGGAAGGACTTTCATGGGAGCAATACGTCTTGAGGTCTAATTGCTCTGTGTTTTATGGAACCTGATCATGAGGGTATCCTGCTTATGGTACAGCAGAGATGTAATGGTGAAATAAAGCAAGAGACTATTAAACAGAAAGTTTAAATATAGCTACAGGGACAGATACTTCATGACAACTTGACAGATGTCTTGGAGTGATCACTGGTTCCTTCATCACTAATTACAAAATCATTTGTCTTAAGGAAAGGACAAAAGAGAAGTAATTATGAAAAACATGATTCTTAGGGGATAAAAAGGATAACGTCAGTTTAAAACATTGAAACTATCATAACCATTTAGAATCATTATTAATTTGCTTGAGCCAATGACAGCTTGGTTTCTGAAGCCAGTGGGAACAGGACTTCCTATGCCGAAGAGAGGAAAACATTCAATTTCTTGTTATGCTAAAGTTATCCTCAGACTCCAGAGACTTCTTCGATGAACAGTTCATTAAAATTTCTAACCGCAGATGAATTTGAGCTAAAATACACAAATGTTTTAATTATACATTCCTTTTTAATTACACTAATGACTTGTAATGTGTTTATGTTGGTTTAGAGTTTAATTTCTTCTCTTAGATTAGGTGGTTGACTTAAGGATTGTGCTTTTCAGTAAAATACCACGATTCATCAATGTTTGATCATGAGTTAATCCAAAAATATTAAAGCCTTGCAATCCTTGGAGGAATAGTAATGCACAGACATACACAAGCACACTTGTATTTTCCTTTCATGTACTTAGGGGCAGTTAAACCTTCTCAGTATTGTGAGACAAAGCACAAGTGTCAGGACACAGAAGCAACACTGAGAGATCTGTTCCTGTTAAGACTGAAGTTGGGAGAGGTGGAGGGATGTAAAAAACTGGTTCCTATGTGAGTCAAGGTTGGTTGGATGATTGGTACTCAGAAAGGAATGCAAGAGAGAGACACAAGATTTGCCTTTCATACTGTTTTTGGCAATTGTTTTTCTTTCTCACAGCCAGTCTCTCCATGGTGTACAGAGTACAAAATGAACTATAGGTGCTTTCTAAGAGATTTATGACGTTTAAAGTTAGGAATCTAATATAGACTCCTTGTGTGGACTTTACCTAGTCACTAGAAATGCATGGAACCTCCAGAGAGTGGTTCCCATCCATTTTAGGAGTCTGTATAAATCATGTTTAAAGTACCATGGGCATGCCTTTGATCTCATGTCTATAGAATATGACAAAATGTCTAGTTTAGGGACCATGCCCAACATGTGGATGACTAAGTTTGGCTAATGCAGCCTTAACTTCTACTGGCACGCAAAACAAATGGCGTGACTCCACCCTTGCAGGTCAGAGTTTCCTGTTAGTGTGTTCCAGGGCAGGTCCAGGCAGCATGGTGCTGGAGTTTAGTGTTTTATACTCACACCTGTTACCTGTTTCTCATTCCACTCTTCTCCATTGTTTGTTTCATTGCACAATTTTCCCGTGTGCTGCCTGCTTCTAGTCTTTTTCTGTCTCTGGCTTATCTGTTTGTGACACATCATGAGGTCTGGAAATTCAAAGAAATGCATATTGAGTTGCAGGAAGGAAATGAAAAAGTGCTTCTTTCTAAGAAAGGGTTAGGGCAGAAAAGGTATGGAAATTACTACCCACTGTTAAGGCCAAGTAACTGAATCATAAAGGTTGCTGAGTTAGGATGAGGAGCAAACAAAGAAAATGAGCAAGCCTACTGGAATATATGAATGGCCTCCTGACAAATGGGAAATACATAAATCTCTGTGATTTTGTCTGGGTGAATTCGTGGGTAAACTGGACCACCCACCACAGCAGTAATGTAGCCAGACATAAATCTCTGAAATTGTCATAGTCAATGATGATTACAACAAAAATAGATAGAGACAACTTTTTTGGTTTAATCATCCAGTAACAGTACAATATTTTGGATGACTTTTGCCTCATCTAACTTCAGAGAGCTTCATTACAAATATAGTTGATTCCAGAGATAAAAGATCTTTTTCAGGAATAGTTTATTTGACCCATTTTGCAGATCTATTCTGAGATAAATGAATTGTGCCCTACCACTGTCCAATTTTTCTAGTGACCAACAGCAGAGATAGAGCTTTTACAGGTACTTCTGCAATTTCCACATTTGTAGAACTGAATCCCATCCACCAAAAGAAGGCAGAAAGACATTTTCATCTTTCTCAGCTATATGCTGTCTCAGTGTGAGCACCTGATAATCTTGCTAATTCAGCTGTGAGATTTTTCTCTAATTAACAGGTCTCATTATACCTTGTTGAAAGGGGAATGTGATATTCTCCAGTGAGATCCATACTGCTGTACCTCCAAATGCCAGGCAGATCTCATGCAATCACCTAAACACATCAGATATTTCCCAGTTGCTAGTGAGCGGCATGGTTTTCTGGACAGAAGCGAACTCTGTAAGTTGAATTACAGAAAGCATGAAAGATGTCTTATAATGCAAGGCAATAACTGGACTATATCTAACTTCATCCTGCTCTCTTGAAAGCATTCCTATTCCTTTCCCTGCTTTGGATTTCTCATATTTCTCATGAGGTCTTTATACACTACTTCATATCTGCATACTCTACCAGCTGTCAGTGCTCCTTCACAGCAATATTGTGTAGAGAAACACAGTCAAGACTATGTTTCCTGCAAGGTCTAGAAATGAAATCTTTATGACTAGACTTGAAACACACACTAAATCGCAGGTCTTGTATGACTTCATGTTTTATGTGATTGTCCTGGTTTTAGCCAGGATGGGGTTAATTTTCTCAGTAGCTAGTGTAGTGCAGTGTTTTGAATTCAGAAGTGATAATACATTGTTGTTTTGGTTTTGCTGGATTGTGTTTATCATAAACCAAGGACATTTTCTTGCTTGTGTCTCATGCTCTGCCAGTGAGAAGATCCACAGGAAATTGGGAGGGAGCATAGCCAGGACAGGTGACTTAAACTAGCCAAAGGGATATTCCCCACCATGGCACGTCATGCCCGGTGTTACAAGCAGGAAGGGGCCAATCCTGGGGGAGGTTCGGGGTTGCCCCGGTCCGCGGGTGGTGAGCAATTGTATTGTGCATCACTGATTTTGGTTTTTTTCATTATCTATTGGCATTGTAGCTCATTCT
>NW_008671981.1:32806-59329 GCF_000695815.1 Acanthisitta chloris | reverse complement strand
CCTCCTCCGCTCCGCCTGCCCCGGCCCGGCCCTCCCATCTCCCGCTGTGTCCGCATCCCGCTCCCAGCGCCTCGGGCGCCCTGTGCCTTGGGTCGGCGCCCTTTGGCCTCTCATGGATTTCTCCCGTTTTCTCATTCCTTTCTTCCACCTCTTGTGCCGCTGCTCCGTCCTCGCTTCACCATACCGAGAAGTGCAACTCTGGACGGGGCAGAGGCTGCAAACCTCTGGGTAGGTCGATGTTTCGGAGAACAGAGAGCAAGACAAGATTTCCTTATTTGCAGTAACAACAGTATAGGCTTCCTTTTCTCTGCTTTTCACTTTCCCCGTCAGACATTCACTGTAGTTTTTCGTGATTAAACTCTGTCCCAAATCCTTTCCTGATACAAGATGCATTTTCCAGCAGCAAAGAATCCAAGGCATTGTAAACCTCTTTAAATTACAGTAAGGGACATCAAACCATCCTCTATTCCAGGAAGCACAACATCTTTGCTACAAAACATTTGGAAAGTGGGGCATTCTTTGCTTCTAAATTTCAATTACTTTGTCAGGGTGAATGAGAAGATGCTTGAAAGGGACCTGGTTTATGGGGCTGGCTGGCATATAGCAAGTTACAATTCAGCCCAAGTGAGTTCTGACCAAAAGGTTGTCACCAGCTAATTGTTGTCTGGCACTTCATGTAAAATGCTGGCTTTGTGACAGAACCTATTCAACTCAATATGACAGCTACTAGTTAGAGAAAAACAAACAAACAAACCAACAACACAACCCTTAGCATAATTTTTATAATATAGAAATCTCAGAAAAGACACTTGTGTTGAAAGATGCAAAGAACAAATTAGCGTAGGAGTAGTCCTTGCGACTTTAAGTAGAATCGGCATCTGTTTCGTACACAGAGAAATGTATGCTCTGTAAGTATAACATGCTTTTCAGAAAAGACATCTTTCTTCAAAAAAAAAAAAAAAGATCATCACAAAATAGTTGCTCCTGTTATTTTACTTTTGAAACATTTTCAGACTGAAAAGGACAGCTTCTCGGGGAGAGAAACATAATTATTTCAGCAAGTAGTAAGAGTTGAAGATGTTTTCACAAAAGCTATTAGTGGAACCAATGTTAAAATAATAATTTAAGACACCCTATCCAGTTATGTTATGACATGACATTAAAACAAGCAATTTGAAGTGCTTCTCTGACTACCAAGTTTCTCTTTGTCCTGCTGCAATGTTTTTCCCTTCTCCCAAACCTGCCTTTTCTCAGAAGAGAGTTTGTCTCTAGTACCGTGCATCTCCATGCTCATGCTGGTTCTGGTTTTCCCCTGATGTTTTCATGCTTAGTCAGCTAATTGTCATGCTTTTTTATTGCCACAGCCTTGCTTTCTCATTTCCACTTCCCCATATGCACGTGGCATTCATGGCCTGCATCTCTACAGAAATGTGCTCCAATGACATGTTTCCTTGCAGCAAATTTCCTCCTTCCTACTGCTTCAGGACTAGGAGAGGTAAAGAGCCACAGATTGTCTGAATAGTGGGTCCTGAAAGGAAAGCAGCACTGAGTAGTTTACATTCACTGCTGCTAATGGCTTGTCTGCTAAGATTCTACACTAACAAGGCCATGTGACTGTAAACACCTACATATTCACCAGAAACATGTTTACTGCTTGCATGATTTGTCTAAATGTTAGCAGTCAAATATTGTCCAGGTTTTCTGCTTTCCTTCCTAATTTGATGACCTGACAAATATACTCAGTCCTTTGATGGTAACAGTAATTATGCTGAACTGTCATTGTTTAAGGAAAATATTTTGTGTTCTCTATCTTAAGAAAATTTATTGGCCTTTGGCTTATATTGGCTTCACATGATTTCTACCAACTTTCACTGGAAGATTTTGCTATTTTCTTTATATTATTCTGTCCATAACCTTCATGCCCCGTCCCTGGAAATGTTCAAGGCCAGGTTGAATGAGGCTTAATGGAGCTTTGATCAGTGTGATCTAGTGAAAGATGTCCTTGACCATGGCAGGGAGGTTGGAACTAGGTGATCTTTAAGAACCCTTCCAGCACGAATGATTCTGTGATTGATTAGTTTAGTTTGCTCTTAGATTTTTCTCACATCATTTGGATGCTTTCCCTGACATTGCTATGGTATCACAAGTTTTCACTAAGAACATTTCAAAGTATGACTTATCAAATGTATTGACATTCTATGGTTGTAATTTCTTAACTCTGATTTATTCATTTTGTTGTCGTGTCAAGCACCATTACAAAAAAAGCAGGTTTTCTTATGATGAGCCAGGTGATTAGGCATCTGTAGTCGGCTAAGAGTCATAGATGTCTGTAAGGACCATTTTCTGGAGCTCTTCATGGACACTTAATGTCTTATTAAAGACATAAAGGACTTCTGTGATCTGACGCACTCTAAGAGCCCTGATTTTTTTGGCAGTGCAGTGTTGATGCTTAAATGAAGAGGACTGAACAGAGTCCTAAATCCTAAAATCCACAATCAGTGTGCTTTTCTACAACAATTAAAAACATTATAGGAATCATAGTTTCAGAAACTGCACTGTAAGCATACTTTCTTTTCCTCTAAACAACGACATGCTACAATGTAATCTCTGTGGTCTGTTATCAGGTTTTTTGTTAGTTTAAGTTAAACCATCAGATATACTAAAAGCTATAAAAACTGTTGGCTTACCAAATATAAAGGTGTATTGAAACAAATGTAAATGTGAAAGGGATTGGCAAACAGCAAGGTATGCAGCAAAGAAAGTAAGCAACAGAGTTATAAAAGAAGATGAGGGAAAGGAAGCTAATCCCAGTGCATGTTATGTTAGTTCTTGCTCTCAGGTGCTAAAGTTGGCAAAGGGATAATATCAATACAGGAGGTGTAGTGAGCTCTGGCACACTTTTATCTTTATAAATTGTCCAAGGGAGGAAAACAGATGGTTATTGAGTTATAGTCACAAAAATGATAGTTGCTTCTGGCACCAAAGTCATATATTTTATTTATTGTTCTTTGTCTGTTTATAATGTGGTGATTGCTCACTCAACTACAGAATATAATACACTTGTAGCTGAGCAAATAAGCAGGAACATAAGAAGTGAGAAAAAAAGAAAAGTTTTCTGGTTTTATGCCCCACTGAGAATGTCATTATGTGCTGGATGACATCCTCAAAAACATTCTCAAATATTTTGTCCTGTGGCTTTCAATGAATGCATCACCTCGAGGCATCAAAGGGCACATACTACTCTTTCCTCAAGGCCTAGCTGGGGGGCTTTTACCCAAACTCACCATCCAACTCGAAGTGGTTTTGTTGCTGTTGTCTAGCCTCAGGACAAAGAAATAAAGGTTGCTTTATATAAAATATGGGATTCAATTATCTGTATATAGGAAATACATATTTTATATAAATATGCAAAGTAGCTCTATACAGGCAATTGAACCCAGTGCTACTGGGTGGAACGAGATGACTCCCAGCAGTTTAGCATTCATGATACTCAATCTACTGCAGCAAGTCTTGTTTGCTGAGAGTAGGAAGTTGCAACCCATGATACTAAACAGCTGTTAGCATCTCTGATATTCAGAAAGAAGTAGTCAATAGATCTTCAGAAGTATTAAAACTGATATCCTGATTAAATTGTGACTCCTAAGTACTCAGAGAAAAAAAGGGAACAACCGGATAGAACCTCAGGAAATATACAAGTAAATTTGGACGTCCAAATTGATGTGAAAATGGTATTTAAAGCAAAGATAAAACAAGGGTTGGACACAGCTATGGCACTTTCTTAAGAGCTCAAAGGCTGGATGAAGTAGAACTGACCTTGAAGTTGAGCCACAATGTAAGTGTAAGTAGGCATAATTTTCCTTTACTTTTGTGCAGCCTTTGCTGCCAACTTTAATTTCATAAGAGACATCCTTCCTGTGCAAATTCAAAGTACCTTAGCAATTTTCCATCTTCCCATGTCCAATTTCCCACTAGGGACTTGGTTGTCCATGAAATTTCAATGTTGACCCTTGGAATATTCACAAACTCCTCTGAATTATCAGTGTCTTTTCATAAATGCTTGTTAAAGGCATATACTCATTTCTATAAAAAATAGAGTATTAAAAAGTTACATCATACTTAGATATCCCAAAAGTAATTGTAAATGGCTAAATAGCATCATATCGAGCACGTAAAAAATAGTCTGGGCTTCTTATCTTGCTGTGTTCCATCATTGCAACATGAAGAGTAAAACATTGCTTGAAACTCGAGCCGCTCTATAAGAAATTTCCATAGAGTTTTGGTTCTTATGGAGTTCCAGGTAATTTTATTTACTCTTTATCTCATTCTGCATGTTGTTCTGGGTCCAGATCTATCTTCCCCTTCCTGACAAACTGTGCAGCTTGTACCTTAGGATGTACTTTAGGAAAGCAGAAAAGCCCGATATGCCCATAACTATCTGAGTGATTCTTGCACAAGTTTTTGTGCAACAGAACGAAGGGAACAGTAAACTTCCTGTCTCAAAACAGTGGCACAGACAGGGTTAGGTTATGCTCTAGAATGGGCTGGTCAAAGGACTTGCCCAGACTTGCAGAGACTTGGTTGCCAATATTTGCCTGATTCATCCTTCACAGGAATTTAAGTGGTATGGGATCCTAGGTGTGGGCATGTTGTTTTTTCACATTTCTGTAGATGATCTGACTTCAGTTAGATTACTCATGGGTGCCAGAAGAAGGATCAAGACCAAAATCTCTGTTAAAATTTTATATTAAAAAATCATGTGAGGCTAGTAACTGTAATATGACATAGCAAAAAGAAAAAAAGCAATGTGATGTCACATGAGATACAAATCTTGCTTTTTTGTTCTTCTTTTGGTTGCTTTTTTCTTATAAGCAGAAAGTTCTTGGGCTCTTCCTTTAATTATATCCTTTATAATTTAATTTCCTAATTAGAGTTTGGCAATAAAATTATTTAAAGCTTTCAAAATGTACATTTACTTTTCCAAAATACATATGCCCCTTTGACATGGTATAACCTGTATAATCATTGTTACAGAACAAATCTCAAAAATTGTTCTAGCATTCTGCAAAATCCAATCTTGTAATAAAATATTAGTCTGCCATGTAATATGTGAAAAAGAGAAGCACAAATATGTCTTTCAAGGCATTGTTTGTGTATGAAGTTACACCATATTTTACCTCTGCTGTGAAACTTTATTGCATTAGATGTGAGCCTACTCAGTCTCCTGAGAGGAATGTTCTACATTAATATGTATATTTTTAAATTACATAAATATTTTTCTATGTCTGCTCACATTTAACAGCTTCTATGTCAAAATCTATTCATTTTAAAAAATTAGAGGGTTTTTTTGTTGGTCATCCTGCCTACGTAAAGGTCAAACCTACCTCCTTTCTGTACAAGAACAAGCTGCATTAATAAAATTTCTACTGTGAAAACACAGAGCTATATTGATGGCAGGAGTTAGGCTCTGCAATCTACATGAAATCTGTCATACTTGCTGTATAAATAGGTTCTCCTTAGAACACATCAGATCTCAATATGGCAGTTATTTAAACTTTCTGTTGTAACACTAATTTCCATTTAGCTTTTATTTGCTCATTCTTAGACATCTTGTTACCTAATTTGAGCCCAGAATGTAAAGACTAACCCTCGAGTCTTAGTGAATTAGTCATCACCATTATATTCTTCAAAATCAGAAATTATCCATTTTTTTCATGTCTCCTGTGATTACTTACAGTACTTTCTTTGATGAATTCCCAAATTTACTTGGTTTAAATACACTCAATTCAACAGGATCTAAATAAAACTGTGCTATGGTTACACATTACTATAAGAACATAAATTTGCTAAGATAGAATATAAGTAATTTGTATCATGTAATAGTGGATATCTATGCATGAATGATTTGCCTTTTGAAAACTGATATGTCTGTGAAAAATCTATTTTCCTAAAAATTTATTAAAAATTCTGCATGTGCAAATACAGAACCTCTTGTGGGTGGATTTTAATTTTCTACTTTCAATATGTGACTGTACATTGCTACAAGCTTTCATCTAGGCAGCCTTTTGTTCTTTGTGTCATCATAAAATATTACTGTAGCAAATCAGTTTTTCAATTTTTTGTTGGTTGAAACAACTGTTAGCTTTCCCTCTGCTGTATGTTGACATTCTGACTGAGCTTTTCAGATCATGTCTGACAGTGTTCTCTGTCTTTTTATTTAAATTATCCAATTTTCTCACTAGATAAGATAATTAAAAATAGCGACATTTGATTTTACAGTACTGTTTGAGGAAAGCAGTTGTTAAGGTAACAATTTACTTTTCCCATTCTCTAATTTTAGGAATTTTAGTGAAAATAGAGTTTGTCTTCAATTAATGTTTCCAGAAATTAAATTTATCTGTTAATGGTCAAACCCTCCTCAATCTTCCTCACTGGGGATGATGGCATAAGGGGAATCTCAGGAAAAATGCAGGAGCTCTGCATTATTGCTGCACAGAAGAGTGGAACTGTACCATTGAAAATGGCTGAGTTACTTGATCAATTGAAATGCAGGGTGTTGGACCAGATGACCCACTGTGGTCCCTTCCAACATTACCCATTCTGTGATTCTGTGAAAAATGTAGCTGTGTGGTGAGGAATGGGTGCAGTGTATGAGTTTTAGCTGTGAAGGTGTCCATGCCTTCAGCAATTCTACAGTAGAAATGCTAAGGTGCAAAGGAAGGTGTCCTGCAATATTAAAATTAAGCAAAGACCGAGGTAGAAGTCCTTCACCTCTTGAAAGGTGCAGTTCTATCCAGATGGTGTATAACAATAAAATCTACTTAAAGTACAGCCAATTGTTTGTTAATTGGTCAAACATTAAAGAAAAGGAATTTTAGACTCTCAATTTTGCATTAGATACTTGAATGCCATCAATCAGCACAGTAGCATGAGACCCAGTGAAGGAACTCAGCTTAAAAACTGGCAAGAGACCAATATTCTTTAATTATCCCAGTTCTAAAGTTCCCTTAAAGGTGTCATTCAAGGATAATAAATGCCAGGTCATTGTTTCCCAGGAAGCCTAGAAGACTCACATTTGTACCTTTGGGTATGGACACTTGTCTAAATAGTAAACTGTTCTCAAAGTGTCAGACTAAACCAGTATTTCACATTTGACTGACCAAAAAGGGCTACGTTATTCTGAATTCATAGAAAAGGGAGCATGACTGAATTGAGCACAGCAAAAAGGTGGCCAGGACTTCACTCATCAAAAAAAGGTTTCTATCTCTGATATAAACCTGAGCCAGTAAATGTTCCAAAACATTAGCAGTTGTTCAGAAAGGATATGAAGAATGTTCCATTTCACCAGAGCATTGAAAAGCTTTCAAATAGAACAGAAATAGAACCACTCCAATAAGAATCAGAACTAGAACTGCTGTCCTGACCCATGCAAAAGCAGCAGCTGTTTTGGTTTTTTCCAAATTGTGTCTGATATTAAAGATGTGACATAGAGACCCAATAGATATGTACACTGTGCAGGAGGGAGCTGGACAGGAGAATCAAAATTAATTTTTAAGCAGAAAATTAAAAATGTGAATTAAGCCTTAGAGTTGGGGTTTATATATTTATCACTCTCAGGCCCTGTTCAATCAAGAATGTAAGAATTATGACGACAAGGAACAAGTAATCAAGAGGTAATTTAGTCTACCATAACAATAAGGAAATGCAACAAAGTGAAGTTTTTCCTTGTTATCCTTTTAATCTGATGATGGCTCAGTGTAGACCAGGTCTGATTTTTAACTTTATACAGTTTGTGAAAATTGTGAAGTGATGATAGTTTTTTCTAAGACTGACTTCGTAATTTTGAAAAGGTAAGAAATTATTCTCACTAGAAACTGCCCTTTCTTATCAAAGGTGATCATCTCAAAGTTGATCTGAACAAAACCACTGTAGTTGCTTTTTGATTTAAAATGTTTCATACAGCTCACCCACTTGGAGCTGAGGGAAAGCAGCCTGCTGGTTATGGAAACATAACTCATAGACCAGTGATGATGTGGCAGGGGTCACAGTACACACTGAAAAAAATACATGTACTGGAATGGAAATTATTTTTCTTCCTTTTTGGGTGCTTGTCTGAGTACATTATTCTAATCTTAAAATTTCCTATGTTTTACTCACCCGAAGGAAAATAAAAAGAAAAAAAAACAAACTGGTAACAGGTCTGAAATCTTTTAACAGAATATATTGGATGTTGAGGATGTAGACTGAGGTCCAGGAGACTCCTACTCAAATCACAGAACCAGGAATATTCATTAAGTAAGATCTATTTGTTGAAGTAATGAGTAGCAATGTGCTCTCTTTGTCTGCCAGTGTCCTGAACAAACTGGAAAACTTTCTAAATGTCTTTGCTCTGTTCATGCGAAAAGATAAATGACCCATCACAATTCTTGTGCAGTTCCTCTTCATCTGGGCTGGGATAAATACTTGAATATGGGGAATGACATTGTCCTCATGGTAGATATTGCCCTTGAAGCAAAAAAGGCCAACATCATTTTGGGCCATATGAGAGTGCAACCAGCACTTACAGGGAATCATCCTTCCGCTTGCCCTGGTGGGACACATCTGGAGTGCTGTGTCCAGTTCCAACTTCCCCAGTCCAAGCAAGGTATGAGTATACTGGAATGAGGCCAGTGGAAGCCACCAAACTGGTCAGGTGGCTGGGGAACTGAACATACAAGAAGTGCCTGAGCAAGTCATGTTTATTCAACCTGGAAAAGAGAAATTAAAGGGGAAACCTTATTGCTGTCTAAATTACCTGATCAGAGGATATCAAGACAGAGCCAGACTCTTCTTGGAGGTACACAGCAATGGAGGCTATGGACACAAACTAGAATGTGAAAAATACCAGTTAGACTTTTTATTTTTTAAATACCAGAACAATTTCTCTGAGAGACTGTGAGATCTCCCTCCCTGGAGGTGTTCAAAATTCAACTGGACAAGTTCAGGGGCTTGGATTAGGTGGCCTCCTAAACTAGTCTGTGATCCTGTTGTTCTCTGACTGCCCTAGCAGGGCAGCTACAGGGGGATGACTACAGGATACACTTGAATGCAGCTTGGTTTTCTCTAAAGGGGTTATATCGTGTGTGTGCATATAGAACGTATTTAGACAGTTTATATATATGAGCATAAAATACAAGGATTTAAGCTACATGTACAGAGATATATATATATAATCTTGGTCAGGTAGATGTCATAGTATCACTCTGGTAGAGAATTTGTTGCTCTTTGCTATGTAGAATGACTCTAATACCATCACATTTCAGTTATTTCAGCTGAAGTGTTTCTGTCTCAAGTGCACAGCATAGACTATAGAATGCAAGTTATCAGATAGAAGGAAATGTATCAGGCTATTGTGAAAGGTTGATCAGCTGATCAGCCAAGGTACACTTAATCTTTGGGGTCCACAATAATCTTCCAGGCTATTTTGTTCACTCAAAGTACATCCTGAGTTCATGTCAGGATAAGACTGTGTACCATGACTCAGAAACTAGGACTAGGAGACATATCATGGCATGTTTTGATGCACTCCAGGGAACTAAAGTCATGCCTAGGACTCCTGGTGATTTTGAGACTTAAGGATATTGTGAGAAGATGTAAAAAAACCCAACAAACCTCAGAAACTCTGTTTGACTTCAAAGTTTTATCAAGGTACTTAGGTTTAATAATGGGGCAGAGTTCTAATGTAGAAATCTGTTCCTGATATTTCCACATTAGTATCTGTTGGTTCAGCCTCATTATTTGTCATTTTGTATGTCCTGAATTAGTCTAGTGACTCCTTCATTGAACCTGTATTCAATGATTCTCACCTAGGATACCAAGAATCTTCAAACTGTGCCACAGCTTGTACATTTGCTAAATCTTAATTTGCTTTTGCACCTTTGAAACTAGTCAGTGGCTGTAGGAGTTTTTGACTACTCCTTTGATTCTGTCATCCATGAAAAAGTAAGAAATACTGAGTGCTTCTTTTGATTTAAAAAATATTTCCAAGTAAAAAATTTAATTAGAAATCAATTTTCAATCATACATGGCATATACAGTTTGCTAGAAAAAAGCACAGCATTCTATTTTCTGATCAGAAACAGTATACAAGGGTAGAGGTATATCTAATAAAGGAACACAAAGGAAGGGAAGATAGAACTCAAGGTGTCAAAGGGAAACATTTATCAATGCAAACCAGAAAGATCCTTTTCTTTCTGACATCAAAATCAATGATTCTCAATTAAATTCTGCTGGCTGTGTCTGGTTATTTGGGTGAACCCCAATGGTCTGGCTGCAATCTTTATTGTTCAGAATCTGTGAGTCATCCAGATGCTGAAGATCCTTGTTCCAGGAGAATTAGACCTAATGATAATATTAGTGGAGCTGGTTTTCCTGCCTTGCTGAATGAGAAAAGGATGACCAACGATTGATAAGGACTGTCAGGTAATTTCACACCTCTTTCCTCTTCCAGGATAGAAAAGTGCTGGGAAAGCAATAAATTAAAAAATTCTGGAATTTAAATTCTGGGAAGAACTGAGCCACCAAATTAATGAAATTGTGATTTATGAACCTGGGAGTTTGCAGAATTGTTTGTGACTATAAATCATACAAGGTGTTCTTCCTCATTAATATTCCATTACTGCTTTTCTTTCTAAAAGTTACACTGACAATTCTGAGAAATTCTACTAAAAAGGTATCTTAAATATTAGATTGATATATTAGACCGAGCAATATATGTTGGGGCAAAGAATCGAATACTATTGCTAAATAGTAAGACTTTTTCAGAAATAGGTTCTTGGATTTTTCAATGATTACTGCCTTTTTAATTTGATTTTTATAAATTACTTCCCAAATAAATGTTACATGCATCTTTTCCTTTTTAAAGCTTATATTAAAGAGCCTTTTGTGGCTTAACAGGCAGTTTAGTTCTCCTTTCCCTTCTTTCGCTAAAGGAAATAGTTGGATTTTTTTTATTCTTTTGCTTCTTCCTACAGATGACCAGGTTTTGCTGTTGTACAATTCTCTAAGTCAAATTGAATCATGGAATCATAGAATCAGAATTTAGGGGTTGGAATGGACCTTGCAGATCACTTAGTTCCAATCCCCCCTGCCATGGGCAGGGTCACCTCCTCACTGGATCAGGTTGCTCATCCAGCCTGGCCTTGAACTCCGCCAGGGTCAGGGCAGCCACCACATCCCTAGGAAACCTGTTCCAGTGTTTCACCACCCTTCTAGTAAAAAACCTTTTTCTCACATCCAACCTAGACTTTCCCTCCTTCAGTTTGAACCCATTACCCCTTGTCCTATCATTGCAGTTCCTAAATTGTGCATTAGAGCACTGAGTTTCTTTTAGTTTGCAACAGCACATGACAGAAGCCATCAGAAAGTGCTATTTTTCACAGCCTGAGACAGCACATATAGAAGATCAGTAGACATATTACAGAAATGGATGCACTTTCTCCTTTATGAAATATTGAGTTGTCTGTAAGAACTTTATTGCTGACAGCAAAAAATGTTAAGGGGAGTACTAAGTTTTATGCAAGCAGCTTCACTTCAGTTGTGTTCATAACACAGCTTAGGTCTGAGAACTGCTGTCTGTTCCTCAGTTCCCAGGTAGCCAAAAAGACCTTGTCTTACTAGAGATTCATACAAAATACACTCTAAAGTAATGTGCCAAATTCTTCAATATTCCAGAATAAATAATATCAGCTAATGAGCATTGTCTTCCAAAATTCCTTGCTTGCATAGTCATCTTGTGAACAATAAGAACTTCCAAAGCTTAGAGATGTTTTTGCAATCTGCGGTTTCCTTCATTTTGTTAGCCTTGAACAATAACCTGGTTAGGACTGTAGGCAAAAATAACAAACCAAACAAATTAAATTATGCCCAGGGAAGAAGCTGTGGAAGTTATCAGTTCAACAAATGTTAACAGTAGATGACTTTGTAGTTTGTCTCTTTGTGTGTAATTATGAAAGCATGTAGGTGTTTTACACATTGGTAAGATAAAATGACCCTGTCAATTTTTCCAGTTTCGTATCTCAGAAAGGTAGGTTGGGAGTAATTAATTCTTTTTTTCCAATTTGTGTATCTGACCAAATTAAGAATCCACTGCTTTCAGCATCTTTTCCATAAGTCTTAGCTGACTCATATCCTCTCATCTGATAAGTGCCATGATTCTGGTTGTAGGTCTCTTATTACATGGACTCAAATGTTAAAAAGACTGCTGTGTGGCAAAACAAGTACATCTGCTCTGCCCTCATCTCTCCCTCATTTATGTTTGCTATTTAAAGTTGATATTATGCTTTTACTTCCTTTATGTCATTAGTCTTTGCATATTGCGTAGTGTGTTGTGAGCTACAGGTAGAATGCTATACAGCCATCTGTCAGATCTAAGGATAGGATGCTCAATTCACTTGCTATCCATGGGCATGGGCAGAGGTGCAACACCAAGTGAATGCAATTCTCTGTCTCTGGGTGCAGGGGTACAACCAGTTCCATCAGCATGAAGCCCAAGATCATAAACCCTCCTAGGACTTACCTGACCCCACACAGGAATTTTAGTTTTGGCAATTGAGTAGAAAACTGGGAGACTACCAGAGCCCAGGGAGACGGGCTTAGGGTTTCAGGACATGCAGACAGCTATCTTTCCTGGGTGTCAGTAGCATTAACTGGAAAAGCTCTGGCTTGTCTGCTCCTGTGGTAAGCCAGGCCATTTGTGAGTCCACAAAGCACTTAGTACTACACCGTAAAAAAACACCACAGACTTCATCCAGTTTTCTTGAGTGTAAACAACATAGAAACATTGAAGTAAAGTTCTAGCATGTTCAACAAAGCATAACCACAGAGTCATAGAATCATAGAATGGTTTGGGTTAGAAAGAACCTTAGAGATCAGCAAGTTTCAATCCCCCTGTCATGGACAGGGAACCTTCCACTAGATCAGGTTGCTCAAAACCCCATCCAACCTGGACTTAAACATTTTCAAGGATGTGGCATCCACAACTTCTTTGGGCAATGTTTCAGTGTCTAACCACCCTCACAGTGCATCCAACCTGGACTTAAACATTTTCAAGGATGTGGCATCCACAACTTCTTTGGGCAATGTTTCAGTGTCTAACCACCCTCACAGTGAAATATTTTTTCCTAATATCTAATCCTACCTTAGTCCTAGGACTTACCTGACCCCACACAGGAATTTTAGTTTTGGCAATTGAGTAGAAAACTGGGAGACTACCAGAGCCCAGGGAGACGGGCTTAGGGTTTCAGGACATGCAGACAGCTATCTTTCCTGGGTGTCAGTAGCATTAACTGGAAAAGCTCTGGCTTGTCTGCTCCTGTGGTAAGCCAGGCCATTTGTGAGTCCACAAAGCACTTAGTACTACACCGTAAAAAAACACCACAGACTTCATCCAGTTTTCTTGAGTGTAAACAACATAGAAACATTGAAGTAAAGTTCTAGCATGTTCAACAAAGCATAACCACAGAGTCATAGAATCATAGAATGGTTTGGGTTAGAAAGAACCTTAGAGATCAGCAAGTTTCAATCCCCCTGTCATGGACAGGGAACCTTCCACTAGATCAGGTTGCTCAAAACCCCATCCAACCTGGACTTAAACATTTTCAAGGATGTGGCATCCACAACTTCTTTGGGCAATGTTTCAGTGTCTAACCACCCTCACAGTGAAATATTTTTTCCTAATATCTAATCTAAACCTACCTTAGTTCAGTTTAAAACCTTTGTCCTATCACTATCTGCCCATGTGAAAAGTCTCTCTCCAACTTTCTTGTAGGGTTCTTCATATGCTGCAAGGTCTCCCTGATTTTTTTTCTCCAGGCTGAACAACCCCAATTCTCTCAGCCTGTCTTCAAAGGAGAATAATTTACCTTGGCCATCTTGGCAGCTGGCGCTGTCTTGTCTTCGGTATTGTTGGCATGTGCTGGCATGAGCTGGATAGGTTGTGCTATTTTGACTACACCTGCACAAGCTGTAGCAATACTTCCCTAAGTATATACACAATATGGACACATACACAAAGTATGGATGATGCCCTTGTTAATTTTCATCAACTAGAAGAACAATGTGCCCTTGTCTTATTTATATATGAGGGGAAATCAATGTTCAAGCATGGTTAAGTTTATGACTGAGAGAACTTGTTAGGCTGTATTTTGCAATTTTGGAGGCTGGATTGTTCTGAGGAATGATTATTCACTGAAATATGTGAGGTACTTCTTAGGTCAAAAGATACAGTGTGTTTTCAGCTGCTGTATTAGAGCTGCTGTTTCCACTGTTTCTTGATGTCAACTTAATCTGCCAAACTCTTTGGGTCTGATAACACTAACAGATTTAATAAGACAGCTAGGTAGGAAATGAAGTTATAAATATTTGCAAGGTACATATTTATAAGTAAAAGCAATGCTGTCTGCTTTGGAAGTGAGGTAGGCAATACACATACAATGAAACATTCTGTTTTCTTAATGGAACATTGCACAGATAGAAATCAAATCACCAATCCAAACTTTACTATTTTTGCACCAGTCAGTCCAGGCCACTTATATTTTCACTGCATTTTGAGATGCAGAATAAAACAAAGCAATATGATTGCTGTTAACCAGGTCATGCCTTCATCTCTGGCTCTGCCAGAACTTCAGTATCATGACTGGAAAATGTGAAAATGTGATGGAATTTTGAAGAAAGGAAAATAGGAACAGGCACTAATGGTAGTATCTGCCAAAGACAGAAAACTCCTGATACAAGCAAGTTTGCTGGGGTTGCTATAATTCTTTCATTCTGCTGCCTTCTTCTGAGTGGGTTAAAAAGTCTTTTTTTTTTTTCTTTCCTCCTCTCTTTTACCTGATCTTCTGGCTGGTGCTTTTTCTACCCAGGCAGCCAGTCCTTTGCATCAGCAATTAGCAGCTATCTCTGACTGCCTTCAGCTTTAGTGGGATTTTTCGGGCACTAGCAGTGATTTGCAAACCTCAGATATTCTGAGCAGGAAATTATAAGGAAAGTATATGAGAAGACTTTTTGAGAAGGTGGGTCATAAATCTCAGTGGGCTCTGGATTCTCTTAATGGCAGGGAACATATGTTTTTCCAAGAGAGAAGTGAAAGAGAAATGGTAGGGACCAAGGTAAAAGCTGCAAGGCTTATATTACCTAATATTGGTAGGTATGTTTCTTTCTGCCTCTTTATAGCTTTTCCTTTCAGGTCAGCCCTTGACATATGTCCTTTTGGGGCCATGTCTGCATATAAACGTGAGGGTTACACACACTGCTCACACTTCACTATTTTCTCCATTTCGTAACTGTGATCACATATTATTCCAACTAGTGTTGCATCATAAGCAGATGGTGGTAGCATGGATATTACTTGCAAACATAGAACCATAGAATAGCCTGGGTTGGAAGGGATCTTAAAGGTCATCTAGTTCAACCTCCTACCCTGAACAGGGACATCTTCAACTAGATCAGGTTGCTCAGAGTCTTATCCAACCCAGCCACAAATGTTTCCAGGGACGGGGGCTTCTACCACCTCTCTGGGCAACCTGTTCCAGTGTTTTACCACCCTCATTGTTAAAAAATACCTTTTTGATATCTACTCAACATAAGTATTATTTTATCACTAATATTAAAAGAAATGCTACATAAAAGACATCCCTACTGCTGGCTGCTGAGATGAATGGGATTGTCTTGTCTGAACGTGTGGAAGGACTGGGAGCTAAGCGTGGCCTGGCTCCTGACACCTGCTAAAAATGGAGGAAAAGCTGACAACTGTCATCACATATGCAGCACAAAATAAAAAATCAGATGAGCATTTACAGAAATAAAAGTTATTCTAAGAAGTCTTTTCCTGCTTTTTGACACCTCCTTGTTCACAGATCAATGGTAACTGGTGTCTTGCAGTGCATTAAATGTAAATCTATTGTTTATATTTGGTGCCATCTGAGTGATACCTTTTGTCTAACTGATGCTGTTATTTTTCAGAGGCTGAGGGAATTCCAAAGCAACAACTACAGTAAAGACAAATGCAAACTGACACTGTCCCCATGATCAGGAGTATTCTGCTGTCTGCCTAGAAGCCAGAGTATAACTTTTGGTCCCTGTCATTTGTGTACTGTTCCACTTGGCAGAAGAATGAGGTGAAGCACTGGCCAAGCTGGCTTTGTTTCCTTGTGGGCTTGTTTCTGCACTAAGGACATTGATAATGTCAACACAGCTTTAAGAACAGTGTTTGCTAACTTGTTCTGGCTCTGAAACAACAGATTATAAATACTGTAGCTGTTTCATAAACTTGTATTTCCTCATTCATCAACAGAGTGCTAACATTTTAACTACAGGGACACTCCTCACTAAACTATAGCAGTGTTGAAGAAAACTTGGTTAATTGTGAAAACTAAACTGAGGTTCTGTTTAACTCTTTGAATCTATGACTAACTCATATATTGACTATATTTTGTGAACTGGATACAGTTATGTCACTTTTGTTTGCTCATTCCTGCCCAAAGAGGACTGCAGGTAGGGGAAATGTATATTTATCAATTGCAAGAGTTTGTGGTAAAAAGGTGCTATTCATAGAATCATACAATCAACCAGGTTGGAAAAGATCTCAAAGATCATCCAGTCCAACCCTACCATCCTTACTAGACCATGGCACTAAGTGCCTATCCTAGGTTACAATGTAGGGTGTAACCAATAGTGTGTATTCTATTATCATCTTCACAAGCTGTTAAAACAGGTGAGGCAGTGCTCTTTATCTCCTACCATGACTCATCCCTGATAACTCCCTCAGGCAGCTGTCTCTGTTTAATGGACTGTCAAGGACCCACTGCATGACCCACAGAATTACATTGCCCCATTGTGAGATGCTTCACCCCAGGGAGAGGAGCCAAGCACTCCCACCTGGATATAATCAGGGGTTTGGACCAGTACAGGGAGCCCTTACCTACTGGATTCCCAGAGGACAAGAGCTACCACTGGACCTTCAGGTAAAGACCAGATCTACAGGATCACTGCTCCAACAGAACCATCACTCCAGGAGGACTGCAGCCACCATTTAATTGGACTACTACCAACACCCTGACTGACAGGGTGTCAGGTTGCTTTCTGACTCTGTCAGTGGTTTCTTTTTTGTACTGTTGCATTTATTTTTTTGTTTTCCCCATTGAATTGTATTTCTGACTTGGAGTCTCTCACTGGTTTGCTTTCAAACCAGCACAGTGCCACATCCAGTCTCATCTTGAAAACCACTGTTATAATTCATGTTTATATATCTGTGAAAAGTGTCAAGATATAGTCAACTTAGGCCTCTACTGATGGTCTTGTTCTTTATGTTTTCATAGAGCAACAGCATCTACATACCTACTTTCATTACCTTGACCTTGGCTGTTTATTACACATATAATAACAATGTAGTAAAAGAGTCCTTGACCAGCAAGGCAGGGAAACATTCTGTAAATGTAAGCACACAGAGCAACACTGAAACTGGTTATCCTAATTTTTTTTGTATTATCAAACTAAAGCAGGACCCTAGAAAGAATTCATAATACACCAATTTTTTGATGGTGCTGTTTTAAAGTTTTGAGTGTTCTATATCTATGCAGTCATTTTATATGTTTTAGCTTAGACCAGTTGTACATATATGTTACAAAACATAACACACGTCCTGATCAGATTTGTGAATCCACAGCATGTATAAAACCAAAGGGCATTCTTACCTGCATAAAGCAAAGAGGATCTTAAGGTTAGTCAATTAAATGCAGGTGTCCAAAACTGTCAGTTCATTTCCTTTGTTCTTTCTGATTAATTTCCTAGAGTTTTGGTATGATTTATAAGTTTGGGGAAATGTGTGGGGGTGGGGTGGTAAAGAAAAGGACATTCCTTTAATTTTTTAGAGAAAAAATATAGTCATTTTAAAATAGTTTGTTGTTTAAATATCACCAGATTATTCGTATGGGACATTTTGAGGTAGAGCTTGATTAGCAGAGTCTGTGGAAAATTTCAGGTAAGCCTGTATGTATATTTGCACAAGCAGAATCATAATGAAGAACTGGAAGATAATGACAAAATCACAGAATTATTTAAGATGGAAAAGATCTCCAGGATTATACAGTCCAACTTTTGACCAATCACCAACTTGTCACCACTTTGTGAACTAAACCATAACACTAAGCCCCTTGTCCAGTCATTTCTTGAACACCTCCAGGGATGGTGACTCCACCACCTCCCTTGGCAGCCTCTTCTAATGCTTGACAACCATGAAAAATTTCTTCCTGATGTTCAACCTGAGCCTCCCCTAGCATAGCTTGAGGCTATGTCTTCTTGTCTTGTCTCTAGTTGTCCAGGACAAGAGGCCAACTGACATCTCGCTACAACTTCTTTTTAGGTAGTTGTAGAGGGCAATAAGGTCTCCCCTGAGCCTCCTTTTCTCCAGGAAATAATCGAGGCAATAATTTGTAAAATAAATTGATAAATTTGGTTTAATTTGTTCACCTAACAGAACAATAGAAATTCTAACAAATCTTTCAAAATGGTAAATTTCTGGATGGGCAGTAATTTTATGGATGCATTCGCATTAACCGAGCAGTCACTGCTCTATGTATGTTAATTTTCTCATGCATCTGAGAAAATGAGGCTTTAGGATGTGGCCTGGGTCACACTCAATATTAGCAACTGTAAATGTTTAATTTCTGTGGTAGAATGAGTATTCAGAACTTTTGCACTAATTTAATTTGTAACCATCCAATATTCAGTATCAAGTTTTTGAGCACCACTGCCAATCAGTATTTTAATAAATCTAAAAGAGGTGTCAGCCTATCCTTCTGTACAAAATACTCTGAATGAGAGCCTACAAACTCTTGACAAAGAGTGTAAATCAGTCCTGCTCTAGGTTGTTTCCAGAAGGCATCAAAACAGCTAGGAGAATGGTTGGGCAGAGGTGGTGTTGACACCACTTTGACCTAAGTGAAGCATGGCCCAGAGGCTTCTGAGGGGGTCCTAGTCTTGTAAGAAGGGACCTGGTGGCGAGGAAGAGCCTTGTGCAGAGAGGATGGTGCAATTTCTGGCTTTCATTTGCTATTTACGTGACCCTTAGGGAATGCAGTGATCTAGGGAACGGAAAACAGGGATCTGGCAGATAGCTTGGCATTTTGCATGGCAAGGTATATGCAGGGGATCTGCGACATTGCTTGGGCTGCTGTTTGCTGCTAGAGTCTGCAGTTCCCCCAGTAGTCAGGGCATTGGAATTTGGATAACTTCTGGGAACAGTTCTAGAAACTTTGGGATATTTAGGAGAGGCCACTGAGATGGTGAAGCTGGAACACCTGCCCCATAAGGAGGCACAAAGGGAGCTAGGCTTATTCAGCCTGGAGCAGAGATGGATTTGGGGACACCTAAGAGCAGCCTGATAATACTAAAGAAGAGATTACCTAGAAGACGGAGCCAGCCTGTCAGATGTACAGCTGGGGCACAAGAGACCATGTTCTTAATGAAGACAAGGGAGGTACAGACTGACCATAAAGAAAACTCTTCACCACAAGAATAATTATGCACTGAAACAGGCTACCCAGCGAGGCTGTGCAGTTTGCATCCTTGAATATTTTCAAGATCTGACTAGAAAAAGCTTTAAGCAGGAAGTTGGGCTAGAGACCTAAGGCTCTTTTCAACTTGAATTATTCTATGATCCTAAGAACAAGTTGTTTCTGAAAACTAACCGATAGTGTTGCAATTTGTCATGTATATGTGGGCATAGTCATATTTCAAATGAGTCAGGACCACACATAGTGTTTCCAGGCCTAAGGTCAGGAGGAAAAAAAAAAAAGAGTGGCTTTGCATCTGAAAGTGGCAGCAGGTTCAAAAGGAAGAATGTTCCATTCAGAACAAGACAATTTCAGGCATGCAGGTGCTGAAGTAGTACAATAAATGTAACATGGAAATCTTAAATAACAATCCACTGAAGAGAAAGAACATGATTAAAGTGGCTCAGACCATATCCTGTTATCCAGATGTCAGAGGGACATTTGCAAGCTCATCCCAGCATCGTTTGGAAAGAATTTCTATTTCCTTCTCAAAGAGCTGAAGCTATTGTCACACACAGGATTCTGGACACAATGAACAGGTAATCTGCTCTCTGAGGTAATTGTGTTCCTGAGGCACTGAACAAGGTCTCAGGGACCCAGTGAAATACACTTCAGTAAATATAAATGATGATGCTAGACCATGCCATTCCTGTATCATCTCAGCAAGTTTGGAACAGTTGCTACTATTACAGTGAATAGTTACCAGCAAAGAATGTTGTAAAAATGTACAAACATGCCTCACAGTCACAAAAACTGCACTGGTTAGATATTCTTTTGGTAACTAATGCGATCCACTACTGACTTCTTGAAGTGATCCCAGTTAGCATTCACGGTTTAGCCTTGGGTTTCCACATACTTATCCTGTGTCTTGTTAACTCTCTTCAGATCTCTCTGCATTTCTAACATCTTTACATCCTGCCAATGAACTCCACACTTGTGTACTTGTGGATACTCCATTTTTTTCCAGGTCACTTCTCAAAACTACCTTTTTCCATGATGACTTTTCCCAAACCAAATAACCTTTATATACTTGGAAGAAACTACATGAATTGTTTGAATACTATGCCTTTGATCTGTGGACCTTGTGCCTTAGTAGGCCTCTGGGAGCTTAAATACACCAGCTCATTGACAGCATTCAGTAAATAATTCAGGTAGAAAGCTTCCAATTAATTATTTTACTCAGCGAAATATCAGTCTTGAATTGTGATCAATTTGGTTTAGGTTAGGAAAAAATAGGCTGCATATTAGTAATTTTCTGACATCAGATGATGTCATACTTCAACTAAGGTCTTTATTTAAGCATATATGTGAGGGACTGCACATTATGTGCTTATGGAATGATTAAGATAGGAAATTTTTACCTTCCAAAGGAACCTGCAAGTTTGAGGTTGAATTCTGATTAGAAAGAGTATTTACTTTGCCTATGAAGTTACTCCAACTAATTTGTTAGACAAAAGCTACCTTGAAAGTGTGTAAACAACACATTAAACAGTGAACAAAGGAATTTCTGTTTGTTTTCTTGTTTGTAGGAGTACACGTAAAATCACCCTTAGATTTCAGGCAGACATTTCAGTTATTAACGTGTTTCCCATAAACAGAACAAGTTATAGTGATAAAATACAGGGTTTTTCACTCATGAAAATGAATAAATAACCTTCATCAAGCATGATTCAAATGCAAATTTTCTAGTACTGTGTAATCTGCTGGCATACTATCTTGTTCTAAAGGATCCTGCTTGTCTAACCTTGATTTAATTGTTCTCTGTGCATAAGCAATGACCTCACTTGGGTCTGAATTGCTGAATCAATGGAGCAAAAAGTACCGTGTTTGACCTTGACATTAATGGCAAATTTAAAGAGTGCCGTATTATGTTCTTCTATGGAATATGTATATTTTCTTGAGAATATTCAGAATATAAAGCGTTTTCCTTTTTTAAAAATAATTTTAAAAATACAAGTGGCATTCCAGTCCTGCCCTCTCCTTTCCCTTTAACACAACAGGCAGTCCCTGAAAAAAATTCCGTTTTGTTAATTAGAAGCTAGGATTTATTGTATTAGCAAATCTCTGTTGGAGTTTTGATTGCAAAACTGCATGTAATAGGAGCTGCATTAAAATCAGAAGATAATGACATCGCGTATCTGAAATTGTAGTTAAAATTTCTAGATTGTTCAGTAGTTTTACTGGAATGGAGTTATATAGACATATAATGTGACTATGAAATCCAGCCAAATGACAATGAGACAGCTGGGGAATATTGCTGCTACTGTGTTTGTCCCTTCAGAAACAAAATCATACTTAAATGCATAATATATCTTACTTACACATAGAATGCCACTTGGCCTTCATCACTGGCTTTCCTGTGGCATATCATGGGGTCTAAGTCATGCTTTTAATTTTTGAGATCCAGCCCTAGACATCAGCATGGGAGTTATGTTATTGTTATATTGGTTTCATTTACCAGAGTCAGATGCAAGGCTGAAAGTTATAAAAGAGTGTGCTGTTACTAGTTTACATTTATCTGATTACTTCAAACTGTACCTGTTTTTTGGTTTTGGATGACCCACAGCGTGTTTGGGAACTGTGAGGACATTCAGGCTAATGTGACAGTGACAGAGCTGGTAGGAAGACAGACTGTGTAAACACACCATTTCACCTTCACAGAGCTTCTCTGATTCTTATATTGAAGCCCAGGTTTAGAGACTTGCTCTCACTGAGGGACTTCAAAGAAGGTCTTTCTTTCCTCTTGCTGGAGTTCAGCCTGTAGTCAGTCTTCCACAGATATCCCAAACAGCAAAATTCTCAGCTTTGGTGATCCCACAGACTTCCTGTCTGTCATGACTTGAACAATGGCATTAGAGTACTATCCTCCCAAGTCAGACTGCAATGACTTCTCCTAATCTTTGCTTCCTTGTCACATTTTTTTTTCTAGCACCATTCCACCCTGCTGATTTTATCAGATGAAGTAGCTATGTTAAAATATCTGGACCAAAAATGGTAATAAAATAACTCTGACTATTTTTAAGGACTTCTAGCCAGAGTGAGATGCCATGTTCTTTTATCACAGCCCCCTTCCAGGACTTGGATGGCACTGTGGTAAGCCAGAATAACATTTTTGTGCCATGCCAAGAGAATGCATAGTTCTGATCAAATTAAAACCTACCTACCTGAAAATGTACTGTTGAGAGACAAGAAAGAAAAAGGTTTTCTTTCCCCTTATTATTTCAGAATATTAGCTGCTACAAAGCTAATATTAGCTGCATAATATCCCCAGCCCCTCTCTATTCTATCTTATCACTTTTTAAGAGTGGAAATGAGTAGAATTTTTCTCCAGTAGTTATGGAGAATGGTTCTATTTTGAGTATTTTTACTGCCTTGTAGAGGTCATGCTGGCATTTCTAAGAGCTACTTCAACCTTCTCAAAAATTTTTTCATTATGTTGTTTTCTGTTGGGTGCTATAATTCTTTAAGCTAAAAACAGGCTGACATTAGTGCTCATGAAATAAAATCATGGGCACAAAACTCATATTCTTAGGGTAGCTTTCTGATCTGTGGAGTGCTCCACTGTTACCAACTGAAATGTAATTTAAAAAAAGTTTACTGTCATTCTGTTCAACTTCTGCAAATATAGCTATCTTTACTGTAATTTTTTTGTGAAATTCTTGTTACTATCATTAACTAATTGCATCAATAAACCAGAATTGTTTGATAATGGCACTTTTAAATTGAGCTGTACATGGAAATTGGATATTCGTACTCTGTAGATGGAACATTGAAGTCACTGGAAACTATTTATTTTTAAGATGAGTTCAGACATGAAACTTCAGAAATTACAAAAAGTATCATTAAAGATTTACAGACAGTCTGGCACCTAACATTATTTTCTTCAAAGAGACCAAGTCATTTTGAATCACCATCAACCTCTCTTTTTATCTAAGAGAATCTGCTAATTCATCTGTGCTGCCAGGTAAGTAGAAAGTTAAAGTTTCAGGACTGAGAAGGATTGAGCAACATTGTAGGTTGCAATTGCTGATATGTATTTCACTAGTAGAAGAACAAGAGCAGAGGGACTTTTTCAGGTCATGCAGTAATCACAAGCTCTTGATGACCACAAGCTAATAGGTCATAAAATTTAGTGCTATTGTTAAAATACATCAAATTCCCTCTTTGCATTAGATATGGTGTATTAAAAGTTTTCCAACATCTCACTTAAAGCTCCTCTGTGTTAATCTAGAAATGTGACAACAGCAAGCTGTGTAGTGCAGTCAACATGCTGGAGGGAAGGGATGCCATCCAGAAGGACCTAAACAGGCTTGATAGGTGGGTCTGTGTGAACATCTTGAGTTTGAATAAGGTGAAGCGCAAGGTACTGCACCTGGGTCCAGTCAAGAGCAGCCTTGAGGAGAAGGACTTGGGGGATATTGGTTGATGAGAAGCTGAACATGACCCAGCAATGTGTGCTTGGAGACAAGAAAGCTAACCGTGTTCTGGGCTGCATCAAAAGCACCATGACCAACAGGTTGAGGGATGGGATTGATCACCTCTACTCTGGTTACATCTCACTTGGAGTTCTGTGTCCAGCTCTGGAGCTGCTAACATAAGAAGGACATGGACTTGGAGTGAGTCCAGAGGAAGGTGACAAAGATGATCAGAGGGCTAGAACACCTCTCCTCCAAAGACAGGCTAAGAAAGTTGGGGCCATTCCATGTAGAGAAGAGAAGGCTCCAGGGAGACCTGTACCTTTCAGTATGCAAAAAGGGCATGCGAGAGAGCTGGAGAGGGGCTTTTTATAGGGGCATGTAGGATAGGACAACAGAGAATTACTTTAAACAGAAAAAGAGATTTAGACTAGATATTAGGAAGAAATTATTCACTGAAAGTATGGTGAGACACTAGCACAGGTTGACCAGAGAAATTGTGGATGCCCTATCCCTAGCAGTGTTCAAGGGGCTTTGAGCAACCTGTTCTAGTGAAAGATGTCCCTGTCCATGGCAGGGGAATTGAAACTAGATTATATTTAAGGTTCCTTCCAACCCAAACAATTCTATGATCCCATTCATTTTCAACAGGGATAACAAATATACATTAATGCAGTTACAGTTTTATCCTTTATGTGTACTAACTATATCTAAACTATATTTAGATACATACCTATAGTATATATAGTTCTCTTTCATGCACATACATAGTGTCCTCTTGAATCTATATCAACCTTAATGACTTGCTGCCTCTTCTCATCTAAGTGCCACAGGTCTGCTACTCCATGTATAAAGAACTACTACTTATTTTTGAGTCTCGAGTGGGAATCCTAGCTTCATTTGATGCTCCCCTATTCTTGTACTGCAAGAAGAAAATGACAAGTGAATCTATTCCCCTTTCAATGGCACTCTTAGTTTAAAGGACATCTATCAAACACCTCTGTTCCCAGGGGACAAGTGAATCTATTCCCCTTTCAATGACACTCTTAGTTTAAAGGATATCTATCAAACACCTCTGTTCCCAGGTCATATGTTTCTCAGTTTTAGTAACTCCTTGATGGAGCTGTAGGATCCCTTCACAAAACCAGCTGTGGAAATGGTTAGCATTATATTTTCTATACTGCTCTTTTTTTCCCTTTTTTAGCCTGATAAAAACTAAATTCCCTCATTCTAGTTTCTTTTTTGTGTTTTACCAGCTCTTGAAAATGTCATTATTAGCTTTTATATATTCTGATTTATTCTGTTCATAAAAAGAAAGCAAACATTCAAAGGTATAAATGCTTTGATCATTTTTTACCATGAATTAAACACAGAATAGACAATTAATCAAAATTAAACCAAAGCATAAAACTCGGTATCCAAATATTCTCATAAGCCCATTACAAAATATCAGTCCATTCCTGTGTATTTTTCCTAAGAGCAACAGAAGATACAAGGAACAGTAGCTATTAAGAGAACAACAAATTCAGAACTTGTCAAACTCAAGAGAATATCAACTCCATAGCTATTGCCATGGCACTCTCAATTTCCAAAATGGCCATTTAGCTAAATCAATATAATGGAGAAAGAGGAGGATCCATTCTGAGAAGTTTTCTGACCCAAACCCCATCCTTGTACTGAGAAGTGTACTTTCAGTGTCAGTGAATAGGCTTTCCTTTTTGTTGAGAAGTGTACTTTCAGTGTCAGTGAACAGGCTTTCCCTTTTGAGAATCAGAAATCAGCATTAAAAGCCATCATAAGAGTGTGCTTAAAACTGGAGTATAACAGAGGGAAATACCTATTTCTTATTTGCCCACTAATATTTCAGAACTAAACCCAGATTCTGGAGCTGAATTTTCTTATTTGCCCACTAATATTTCAGAAGTAAACCCAGATTCTGGAGTTGAATCGGGTTAATTTCCTGTGACTTTCACAGAAGCTGAGTTCTAGTTGTGCATTAGATATGCAACCTTGCATTGCCTGAACTCTAGCCTACTCTGCAGATGCTAAATAAAGAACTTGGAAAACACTGGATGATTCAGCATCAATTTCCACAGGCTCATTTATGCTTCAGATTCACTGGCTAGAGGTGAGTTTCATATGTGGTTCTAAAGATCTCATCCTAGCAAATGCCTAGTGGCATTTGTGCTGTGGTAGGGATGTTACAGCACTGTATCACTGAAAATGTCCTTGACCTCTGGGATTTACAACATACTGAAGCGTGTTTTTTAATCTCATTTGATTAGTCTTCTTAGACAATATCTCTGTTCTCCCTTCCTTTTCTTGAAATGAGAATTTATTGTGACAATTTAACTACTGCATTTGTGAACTCTGTACTACAGGAAAGAGCAGGCATAGGCAAGAGGCAAGAACAAAGAATCAGAAAAGAAGTAATGTAGCAAAGAAAAACAATAGCATGGAGTTATGCATTTTTGCTTTATGTTTGTGTATCTTCCAAAAAATTCCCTTAGTCCCGTCATGCA
>NW_008671981.1:19948-32787 GCF_000695815.1 Acanthisitta chloris | reverse complement strand
AGAGTGTGTATCTCACAGATGAACCACTGCACTTTTCATTAACAAGGACTTTATGGACCCACAATATTGTTGTTGCTAATAAATCTACCTGACACAAAATATATCAATATGGAGGAAAATCTTGGCTGCTTCCTCATAGTAGAATAAACCAACAAAGCAAGAATTTGAATGTGTTCAGGATAAAGAGGCACTCAGGACAGAATATACAAGTTTAAATAGGCATAAAAAGAAGAAAATAGAGTGATATTACTGTTTTCTTATGTCTGTTTTCAATTCTTTTTCCTTTTTCATCTAGACATTAAATTTTTATAACAGTTTAATTGCACTCTGTTAATGCAATCTTCTTGCTATGGTTGTGGTGAAAGAACCATTTTGTCCCAAAGAGCATCAACTCAAATTAATAATGATTGGGCA
Organism: Acanthisitta chloris; assembly: GCF_000695815.1. Lineage (NCBI taxonomy): Eukaryota > Metazoa > Chordata > Aves > Passeriformes > Acanthisittidae > Acanthisitta > Acanthisitta chloris. Next base: position 32,373 of record NW_008671981.1, on the reverse strand, counting down.
GAAAGAATTATTATCAGACTACTTTCCTCTAAATTAATCATTAAATTATAGTTGATTAAATTGCCACCTTCTGTTTAGAATGAATTTGCTTTTATAAACCTGCCAGGATTAATGCTTGTAAGAGCAACTGGTGGCTCCTGTAACAGTTGATTACATGCAGTATATTAAATAATTGTAATAATATACGAATAGTTAGTATCTCTGTGGACAAAGTCTGTTCGGGTTTGTATAGTATCCAATAAGGAAAGACTTATTTTATCCAAGATGTCTAGGCATCACTGTAATAAAATGATAAAATACAGTCAATGTTATAGTATTTTAACATAGTCATATTGGAATACAAATTGGAGTACAAATGCAGTAGGAACCAATACTATTCTACCTGGGAAATCCTGCATCATTGTAAATGTGTACTCACCTACCTTGGCAGCAGTTAGAATCGATGACATATTACAGCTTTTATTTTCTTGCAATATAACACTATATTTTTTAAGCAGGATATATTAAAAGAGAATACAGGTGATTTTATTCAATATACCAGATTGTTCTTTTTACCACTCCATCATCTGTTTGTTGATAAGAAAAATGTAAAACAAAAGCTGTTTTAACACTGTGAGTCTGAGGACTTTCTGACACTGTACAAACTGCCAGTCAGTTGTTCAGTACACAAGCAGTTCAATTACAATGTGCAGTGGATTCCAAAATTACAGATGTTACTGTCCTGCTTTGCTTTTATCTGCTAATGCCAGAACCTAGCAAGACTGTTTGTCAGGACTGCAGTGCCATGACAGCTTTATGCAGCAGGATGATAGTGATCCGTCACCAAATCCTTAGTTGGGTAGTGCAGATACGTTGAGTATTGATTGCTGGCTACATGACTTCCAGCATTTTCTGTGTGTATTGCAGACTGCTAAGGTCTTAGCCAAATTAAATCATTTTCTGCCCAGCTGTCCTTATCCTAGTCAGAAATCTGGGGCTTTGCCATTCTCTCTTTGTGATAAAAAACTATAAACTAGATCTAAATCTCTTTTGAAACATTCAACTGTAAAAAACAAAACATCGCTGGCATGTTCCAGCAGTCTGAAGTGGCAGTATTTGCTACATCACCTGCTGGGAATCATAATCCAAACCTAAACATTAATCTAAAACATGTATCAATAGTACAGCTGATCTAGATATGAAACCCATATACACTACTGATTGCTTTTGTTCTTGCCGTACTAGCCTGCAGCAAAAACAATGAGATGAATATTCCTCTGTGATTTCTTGGTGCAGATGCAGCCATAGGGATGGAGTTCCTTGCTTCATGTAATTCCTAGCTAAAAGTGGATAAGTACTTCAGATATAAGGCAAAATAAGATTTCTGGGTAAAAAAATATTTTCCTTTTCATTAAAAGTTTAAATAATGTATACCTTCTGCTTCAGGGTTACAGGAGGTGTTCAACAGCTGTGGACTCAAATGGTAGACTGTGTGCTTGGTAGAAAAGATAGGAATCAGGCATGGTCTTCTGAAGTCATGGTCTTTCTGGAAATGGCTTTCTCACTGCAGTCCAAGACTGATCTCCATGCTGTGCTGACTGTTTCCTGCCAACCCTAGAACAATGCAGAGGGTTTCAGTTGAAATATTTTACAACGGCGTCTAGAATTAAAAGCAAGAAAATGGATAGGTCTGATTTTTCCTGGGCTGAGTCAAAATAAAGGGAAAATTCACTGTTTGATTATTCCCTATCAATCTATACAAGATTAAAGTCTATCCTCAAAGACATCTTCATTTCAAAATCCAATTACTGAAACACTGAGCCTATCAGCCAAATTTGAGTCAAGACGGGAAATCAAGTCCTTTTTTTTAACTCTTTTAATTATTCCAGAGGAAATTGATAACAAACTGATTATGCATATTTTCTATATGAAATACATTCTGAATTCCCACATAATGTTACAAAATAACAATATTTTGATGATGTTTAAATCTATGTGTCAGTAACACCCACTTTCCCGAGGCACACTACAAATCCATCTGACTCCCAATGCCAGTAATCTTACAATGTTCAGCTGTAATACCAGACAGCCCATTTTTTGTTCACACAATTGCTGTAAGTAAATAATCCAATCTACAGAGACAGCCATAGGCCAAAAGGAAGAGAAATATGTCTGCCTGTCTGTCTGTTCCAATGTAAAACTGTAGCTTCGGTGGCCAAAAGTTGTTCAGGCCATGAGTCTTACAATTTCTCTCCTTATCTATTTCTCAGGCATTTAATTGTGTGTATTCTAGAATTAGATTGCAAGCACAGGTCCCCTTTTCCTTCTCCTCCCTCCCTATCTCAAGCCCTTACTCATATCTGAGTATTATCAGGGTTATTCCCTTTCAACAAAATTTTCATCCTTACAGAGATTTAAAGTATTTTCACTCCTGCTTTGTCACTTGCAACTGGTTTGTGAGATGAGCTCACTTTGCCTCACAGTGATTCTGAGTGCAAAGAGGTAAATAATTCTGAATCCCATTTATTTTTTCATACTCTGCTGTCCATCAAAAGACTCTCCTCTAAAATTCAGTCAGTACAATTGTTGCTGCCAGATGATTTTAGAGACTCAATTGTAGACCTACAGTCTCTTTTCTTTTATGGCATTTTCTAAGTACAGAAAATGTAAGATTAGGATGATTCATCAGAAGTTTAAAAGCACTTTTTAAGGTAATTTCACAGAAGTCGCTAGTGTTTGCTGAAGACTGCACAAGGCAGAGAATAAAGACAAATTCTGCCTAAAAGAGCTTAGTTTACATGTTAGAGGGAAGAATCTCATAAAAGCCTGGAAAGCTCCTCATTTTAATTTTATATATCAACTGTCCAACCACAATACATTAAAAACCCAAAGTGAGGTTGGAGTTAAGGTGCAAACTTATGTAAAGACAGCGTTAACCTGTTCAAATGAGAATTGCAGACAGTTTTATCTGATCTCCTGCAATTGTGATCTTGGTCATCCCAATACTCCTAATGATGAGGGGACTTGTCCTAATCTGAAACAGGACAACCAAATCAACCCCTCAAGATGACAACTTCTCTTCTTTGAGTATGGAGGGAGCCTGGGGTGGCTGCTCAGGTGTCACCTTTTCCATTGCTGCCATTTGAAGTTAACTGAGGTGAATCCCAGCCCAAACTAACAGCTGATCCCTGTCATGGTTTAACCCCAGGCAGCCACCAACACCACACAGCCACTTGCTCACGCCCCCACCAGCAGGATGGGGGAAAGAATTGAAAGGGTGAAGGCTACAAAAATTCATGGGTTGAGATAAAGATGGTTTAATAGAGGAAGCAAAAGCTGCACACACAAGCAAAGCAAATCAAGGAATTAATTCACTGCTTCCCATGGGCAGGAGGTGTTCAGCCATCTCCAGGAGAGCAGGGACCCATCATGTGTAACGGTTCCTTGGGAAGACAAATGACATCACTCCAAATGCCATCCCTTCCTCCTTCTTCCTCCCACTATATATATTGAGTATGATGTCATATGGTATAGAATATCCCTTTGGTCAGTTTGGGTCACCTGTCCCAGCTGTGTCTCCTCCCAAGCTCCCATGCACCCCAACTTCCTTGCCAGCGTGGCAGTGTGGGAAGCAGAAAAAGCTTTGGCTCTGTGTGAGATCTGCTCAGCAATAACAAAAACATCTCTGCATTATCAACCCTGTGCTCTGCAAAAATCCTAAACACAGCCCCCTACTAGCCACTGTGAAGAAAGTTAACTCCACTTCAGCTCAAACCAGCACACACACTGTGGGAAGGGACACAAAGGCATAGAGTAGTGAGGTGATTTGACCAAGTCAGAACCAAAGCCTGAAGGAAAACCAAGCTTTGTTGACCTTCTGTTTAATCCTCTAGTAATCAACCTATGTATTTATTTCTCCTGTATTACAAGTGCTTTTTAAGACATAGTTGGTGATGGATAGTGAATAAAACCATTGAATCAGACCATGATCATGATTCATTTCTTATTCTTCATATTGCAAGGATTTTGACCTACAGATCTGCAGACATATTCGTTTTGCTGTTTTTCATTTTCACCTTTTCACTTTGGATTCTAGAAGAGATTTTACATGAATCTGTATAATGTAAAAACATATATTAATAGTGTTTAATTATAATTTTCTATACTATCCCATTTGCATTTTTTCCCCTTTGGCTAATCTTCACCCATGTTTGCCTTGGAATAAGCAACTATCCAGTATACTTTCACCAATAACACCCCCTCCTCACACCTTTATGTCTTGCATTTCCTTCCAGTGAAGATATTGCAAATCTTAATAATGCCTCTGAGAAGAACTTTTACCTAGTTTCTCTTCAGATAATTTGAGACTTTATTTTAAATTGTTTGCCTTCAGATACAAAATATCCAATCATAATTGAATAAATTTAGTTTCTTGTACCTGTAAATTGTATTTAACTGAATGATTTTGTGATCTGAATTTCCATGAAATATTTATAACCTCAATATTCTTAAAAAACGCATCCTAATTTGATCTGTATCCATCTCCTAATTCCACACACTAAATAGCACTAAAACATTTGTCTTCAAGTGGAATGTTGAAAATGTACAGTTGGGCAGAAGAACAAACCAGAAAAAATGTACTCTATAATTTACTACTTCATAGTTTAAGTCCCAATGAGATTTGAATCAGGTCAGTAGTACAATTTTTGTTGAAAGTTATTTTTATTACAAGTTATGTTGCTTTAAATAAGGAATTGGTTTGGAAAACTCTCTCTAAAGACCTAAAATTACCTGTCCTCCACGAGCTTATATTGGTTTGCTTATAAAATACCCAGCAATGTTTTTTACACTATTTTTGATCTTCATCCTTACCAAATACTAGTTAAAAAATTTGTCTTCTGTCTTTTTTCATTGGTTCATCACATCCAAATGTAATGTAACACTTTAAGTTTTACAGTCATACTCAGTTCTTTGAGAGAGGAAGAACACATGGCATGATTTGGAGGAAGAGTACGAAGAAAAGGGAAGGAAGGTAGGAATCATGTAATCATAGTATTATAGAATCATAGAGCAATTTGGGTTGGAAGCAGCCTTTAAAGGAGAACAGTTCTTGCCTGATTTTGCAACTCTCTAAGGTAGAGGTCCCAGTGCAAACTTCTCAGACAGAGAGATGGTCCAGGCACCAGCCACTGCAGGCAGGCAACGGAAAATGGGTTTCTTTTTCACAGTCCTTTCTATGCTTGCCTCAATGTGAGGAACACTGAGGACTCCTCAGGCAACTGAGCAGTATGCAGACAGCATGAGCCAGAGTGGGTGTGTATGAGATGTTTTCCCCATGTTCCACTTATTTCTATAGATGGGGGTTGTCGGCTTAGTAAGATGGGTTTTGTCCTGTACCACCTGCCCCAAGAGGTGTGACTCCCTGAAGGCAGCAACCTGCATTTCCTCTTAGAGGTGGAGGTAGTGGGAAAGGAAGAAATCTCCTGGGCAGAAGATTCTGGCATTATTTTACTGTCACAGGTGTCACCTATAAAGTGCCATGGAGGCTGGGAGGGAGCTACAGTAATTTCTCACTTATTTCCCCTTTCATAGGGGAATAAAACAGCTGGCAATGCCCAGTTTTGTTGCTTGCCAGCTGCTTGCTTTTGCAGGCAGCTGCTTATATTACAGGCACCCCGAGCTGTAATTATGTACAAATACTTACTGATTTCCCAATGCTTGCACCACTTTCTGAAGGATATTAATATAATCCATTTCACTCTTGTCTATATTAATAATGCTTTGTAAATACAAATGGGGAAATTCAATTTCGAAAGGGCAACAGGTTTTTTCACACAGCCCATCTTTAGCAGATTATTGCTTGTCTCGAGTGGTCGATATCACACTACTGCCAGCTTCAGAGCTCATAAACCTGTCAGAGATATGCAGTAATTACCTAAAAATGCACCATCCACAGTTTCTTCTTGTGTTGTGACAGCTCCACATAGGCACCGTCATTGCAGCTGCCTGAGGATCCCAGGTGACTGGTCTAGTGGGGCTAGCAGGTGCCTGGAGACCAGAGGGGACTCCACTGGAGTGTCCTGCTGCCTGGCGACGGTCACACTGACCTCCCTGGGTTGTCATGGTGACACTTGCAATGTGAGTGCCACCGAATGAGGGATCTGAAACCATCTGCTCTTGAGAAACAAAGTTCTGGTAATGCAGCCCTTGAGAAACGGGTCGTTTTATTACTGTCATCAAGGAACTGTGCTTTTTAGAGACAAACCAGATGGCTGTGTTTCTTGGTAACAAGTTGTAAGTCCTTTTAATAAATTCAGATTCAGGATTATCTCTGCTCTGCTGGAGGTGGGCCATGGCCACAGTCCCTCAGGGATGTCCTTGTCTGGCATGGGTCACCCATGGCCTCTATCATATCCCTGCCCCAGTGTGGGTCACCCACAGCCACAGTCCCTCAGGAATATTCTTGTCCCCCTGGCCTGGAGTGTACCCAGCAGGATGTTTGCAACCCTTCATGGCTGACCACTTCTTTCTGAAGTCAATGTGAATCAAGGCAAGCCAGCAATCAACTGGCTGAAGTTCAGGATGTGAAGGATTTTGTTTCTGTGGGGTGCAGACCTGGCTGGGGCAGTTCTTGGCTCCAACTGGAGCCCTAGGACTTGTCAATCTTCCAACTGTAACCCTAGCACTAGTCCAAATCTGACTCTGACCCTAAGATAAATGCACAAAAGCTGAACAAGAAGAGGGTGGGCTGTAAAAAGGTTCTCCCTTGAAAACTAATTTATGAGGGTTGTGGCTGAAAGATTGGTGCTAAGCCTCTGCTATAGTCAAGAATTAGGTTTATGTGTAAGGTTACAGCAAAAGTAGCCTCAAAGGGGCTGAAAAAGAGGGAGGGATCTACAGAAAGGTTTCAGGAAAAGTCTTCCTTGAGACCTCAGTCAAGAGGACCATCAAAGTCCGAGACCTGGTATTAGTATTAATAGAAAGACAACGTGAAATGCTGGAGTGCTGTTTCAAATGGGCTGAACAAGAAAGGGATATATTGCAAAGCCACACTGGCCATGGGAACTTCTTCAACAGTGCCATGGGTGGAAATCATGAGATTAGGTTCTGCCCAGGCTAAGGTCTTAAGGTCACAGTTAGGTTTAGGATTAAGTGAAAGACACAGCCTAGGTCTCCGGCTGGAGTGAAACTGCAAAGGAGTTGTTCAAGGAAGGGAGGGCAGTGAAAAAATCCCCTTAGAACTTTGTTAAAGCAGCAAAGTCAGGGGGTCTTGAACTAAAGCTTAGCCAAGTCCAAGCCTTGTTTAGGGTTACATTTAGGGTTGGAATTAGGAGAAAACCAAAGCCTAGGGCTCAAGCGTTGGTGGCTACAGAGGGAGTAGGGCCACAAAGGGTCTGACGAAGGAGTGGGTGGACTTCAAAAAGAAGCCACTCTTGAGAACTTGACTGAGGGTCTTGCATTAAGGCTCAGTCACTGACATATCACAGGTTTACGCTTAGGTTTAGGGTTTAGGTTAGGCATAGGCTTTAGGTTAGGGTTATGTTTAGTACACTGGCAAAGCCCATAGCTCAGGCTGCTGCAGGGATGCAGGTTTGCCAGGGAAAGGGAGTGGGCTAAAGACAGCCTAATCAATAACCTCAACACTACAGTGCTGTGCATCTTGGGCTAAAGGTACAGCTGAGACCAGGAGGCCTCTGGTCTCAATTGTGCACTACTCCATAACCAAACAATATTGCTCTTGAAAAAGTTCCAGACATTATTTATTTTTGGGCCCACCCCCCTCCCATTTGGCAGGCTCATCCCCACTCAAGCCTCAGGCTTTGTCTCTCACTAACTGTAACCTTAACAAGACCACAGGTCTTGTCCTTGACTGAGCCTTAGCCAAAGCTGCTCAGCCATGGCCCCATTTAAAATTTGGAGGATACTGCGAAGCTGTGCAGCAGTATTTCAGTTTTCTGAAGACTGTATTCAGGGTATTCATGGTATTTTAATGGTGTATATCTCACCATGCTATTTTATTTTGGCGAGCATAAATGAAGTGTCTCTGAACATGTCTGTAACCTCTGCATTCCAGTGGTGTAAGGATGCAATTTTTGATGAATTCTTGTCTAACACAATAACAAAATACATAGTATTTCGTTGGCAGTTGGCAGTTTCACAATCAATCAACCGATATCTCTTGTGCTAATTTTCCTTTGATGAGATCTATTTCAATGTTTAATCTGCCCTGCACTTTTGCAACCTGCACACTTACTTTGAAGAACGTGAGCATAACCCAACCAGCCCTCTTGTATGCCAATAGTCTCTTCAAGCTGCTGCTGCTGCTCTGAATACTGAATCTGCATAGGTCTGCGGTGACAGGCAGAGAAGACAGTGGTTGCAGCAGCTGGACCAAGTCTAGGAAGATAGGAAGCAGCTGGAAAGGGAGGGGGAAGAATTCCTGGGTGAAAGGAGCTTGAGAGTTTGCGGGGGAGAGAGAGAGAGGATGTGTGAGAGTCATGGACTCTGAACTATCCCATTGAGGTCCTGGGCAGTTACACTGCACTATTATTTCCTCTTACAGGAAAGTACTGAGTCCGAATATAGTTGTTTCTCAACTAAATTAAGTATTTTTTCTTGACTAGGAGATAACATTTTTAATAATTCAGTTACATTCCTTTTTGTTGTTTTGTTTTGTTTGCTTTATGATTGCTTAAAATGTACAGTGAAATATTTCTGTGTGTCTGCATGGTTCAGTCATTTGCTTTGCCCTGAAAACAAATGATCACTTAGTGAGGCAGTGTGCTCCAGTTCACACTTCTGGGGGCAATGCTTTGCTTCCACCATGTGTTTCAGAAAAAGTGCCAGTTAAATAGCTTGAAGAAGCATAGTCAATGAATAAAAATGTCTGCTGAGTTAAAAAAGGTTATAAGTCAAAAGAGGAAGAAGATAAAGAACAGTGAGGAAAAAAAGCCAAGTAGCAAATGAATTAAAAGAATTGGGTTAATTCTCTGGAAGAAAAATTTATTAAAAAAAGAGCAGGAAAGAACAGTGTAAAAATACAGAAGTGGAATACAAAGGAAAGTGAATAGGTACCAAGGGAGTGGGCAGTGAGCGAAGTAGATGAACAACAGGATAATTACACAAGACCAAGTAATGATTAAAAGATAAGAGAGACAGAAGAATGGTGAGGACATTGTCATGAAGAAATTATTCAATTGAGAAAAGCAATCACAGAGAAAACATAGGTCGATAATTATACTGCCAAACATGATTTCCTTTGACATGGACATTTGCATCATCATCTTTGATGTATTTGCATAAGAACTGGCCTTAGTTTAAGTTTTAGGCACATCTCAAAACCACAGTTCTTATCTGGAAGTTTTTATGTTAAATTTTTTTTATATTTGTAGCCAGGTTATAAGAGAAATCCAGGCTTGGAACTCTCCAGAACCAGTGCTTACAGCAGTCCATTGTTTATATGTGCTATGTAAAGGATTTTAATGCCCAGGATTACCTCCAGTATGAAGCTACATTTTATTTCTGGAAGGTTATACATGAAACAAGGATATTCTCCTCAGCCATTGATTTCCTCTTCTATATAAAATGATAGGTAGAATGAAAACCCCCTACCTTTTCTAGTTCAAAGCTCTTTCATGATAAATTAGTATAGTTACTGTTTTGCTGACAAGCTCATAGACTGCCTGTGTCTGAAGTCCACAGATTTACAACACTGAAAACCACCGATAATTCTGAGAAACTGATAATTTATTGAAGCTGTTAAAAAACGAAGGTATCTGACTCAGTCACCAAGTTTAGAAACATCAGTTTTATTATTTTTGTGTTTAGCACAATCTTGTGTTAAATGCTGTGGCACTTCCATGTGTAAAACTGATTTAAACTGAAGCTAATTTTTGTACATCAAATTGTGTTTTATCAAGACTGCAGCATAACGAAGTAATTGACACATATGTATACAGTATTTATGAGCAGACTACTGACGTATTAATAACTATCATGCCTCAAAGCAAATTATTTTTAGATTGATCTTGTGAATCCCTTCTTTTATAGAATTAATATTTTAATAGAACTAAATTCACGTAGTTAGAATACTTTATATTTTGATAATCAGTATTTTCTCTTACTTCTTTCTATTAATTCAAACTCAAGCAGTAACTCAACCGAATATATTTTAAGTTCAACACAAGATCTTAACAAGTTCCGGCATGACTATAGAAATTTTGTGATGAGCTGTACCCACAACTATAGCTCTGATCATCAAATTCTGCAAACCACAGTTCGAAGTGTGTGTAATGTTTGTCTCTAATTCTTGTACATGTTTGACACTTTCAGGAAGCAGTGAAATGTTTTCTATTGGCTGCTGAGGACTATTCTGACAGGCTTTGCACTGAAAGCTAGAAAGTTAAATCAAACTGTGCACAGTTCATTGCTGCTGTAGCAAGAATGCTTCCAGTACTTGAGCTGGTTTGCTCAAAATGGTCTCACACACCTCTGCTCTACCCTGCGACTTGCTGGATTAGCTCTCTCCTAACTTCATGAGGTAAAGGAAAAGGAAAGAGGGAATGTGTGTGACTTCCTGAGAATGTGACATTGTGGGCAGTGAAAGCCTGGGAACAGTCCTAGCATAGAGAAGGTTTGAACTAATCATCTCTTCTGTTATCTTTATATGTTTTATTAACAAGCAATTAACAATAAAATTAAAAAACAAATGTCAGGAAGTGAATTAGTTTGACATCAACTTAACATGTGGTCTATGCTTGCAGGTTTAGATAAGTGTTTGAATTATTGTTTCTGGACCTTTCCAAGTTTGGCTTTTAAGATGTGAAACTGAAGAGAACCTGACCTGGATGACAAAACAGCAACAGCAAGTTTACTGAATATTATAAAGCAGCTGCAAATGTTGGCTTTAGTCCTGTAGAAACAGCAGAATCTGTTCCAGCAACAGATGTTGAGGGGCTTTCATTTATTTGAGAATCATTGTTGTGTACCTGCCCATTTCTGTCTGCAGTTGAAGGATGTCATGAGGACATAAAACACAATTGTACTGGGTCAAAGATACATCCAGCCCATATCCTGTCTCTGACAGTGGTCTATGCTGTCTGAGAAGAAAAGCAGAAAAAGCACTTCCAGGGGAAGAGCCTTTTCTCAGTAACCTTGATATTGGCTGTGCCTGATACAGAAATTTGTTTTGAATATTTGCTGTCAGTTTCCCCTACCATCTACACTACTCCAGTTCTTAAAGCAGCTTTTGTGTGGACAAGCATATTATGTTTCAGTGGAAAGCAAAATGGGTCTTTATACTAACTGTCCTTCTACAGTAGTGGAGATGGTAGTGCTAAACCCACTTGTGACCACTGGACCGTGTAAATGACCACCTATAAAACCCCATGGATCTTCAGTTGTCATGAAATGCTGTAAGTGCCCTGAGAAGCCCAAGACTTTGCCCATCTTAGCTGTGACCCCAGCCAGCTTCCCAGGAGATGTAAAGCTCACAAACAAGGATGCAGATCTTACCAAGCCCATATATTTGTTCTTGAACTGTACTCAGCTAAGGGTGAGCTGACATAATTTCAGCTGATCTGACCCTGTAAGTATTACTCTGCAAGAATGAGAATTGGAGAATCAGATGTGTAAGCTCCCATTCAGCCAAGCATTTAAGGATGAATTTAAGTCCTGTTGACTCACACGAAAAATAAACGTGTATTTAAGAGAGTTGCTGAACAAGAGATATTTTCACTAAGTCATATTCCGTTTTATGTCATATTCCACTTTCAGACTTTTCAGAGGTGATGTCTATTGACCTGAATGAAAATATGAGTGTGGATTGAGCCTACATGGAATAGTTTTGATCACCAGTTTGAGAAAATATATGAGACAATCCTTTGATCTTCAAAGTGACTTGTATACCTCCACCATAATCAGTATCTCTCTACAGGGTCCTGTTTCATAATCACAACATGGGATGATTTTCAGCAGCTTTTATTGCCTTATTGTTTTCTTTCCAGTCACAAAAATAATTAGTGTTACATTATCCTGGTTTAGCTTGAAGGCTTTTCTTTAAATCATAATTATTAGCAGTCTTGCTAAATTGAAACCCAAAGGAGTGCTAGCCCTCGAGCCACTGAGACTCCTGAGTCTGGTGCTGATGGCTGGACATATACCTATTACCAAAAGAACAATGCATAGACAAGAGCAATAGATGTCCAGAATAAGATGCATGAGTGGTTTCAAAACCTCCCCACTCTTTCAGCCACAAAGATAAACAAAAGATGTATAGGATCTAAGAAGTTTTCAATCGGGGGAAAATAAGTGGGTGAGTTACAAATATGGGTCCATTAAAGCTACATTAAAGTCACCTCACTCTCTTCACTCACATTGTTGTAGTTTTACAAAAGCCCCATTCTTTTGATGGGGAAAAATGTAGGTTTGTGAGGCTGATTGATTAT
>NW_008671981.1:0-19927 GCF_000695815.1 Acanthisitta chloris | reverse complement strand
ATATAATTTATGTGTAATCTTATTAGTATTATTAATTCATTATATCAGTTGGATAAGCTGTTCTCTCCAATTCTTCCTAAAATCAATAGTTATAAAAATGACAAGGCAGAGAGGAGATTAGGATCAATATTAAATTAGCACAAGTGACTAAAACTGCAGTTTAATTGCAACCATGTGAAACACCAACATTACATAAGGGAGGATTTGAATGTTTCAGCTTGACATAGTGTCATTAGTCCTTGGGTTTTCAGCACAAAAGCATCCTGTGAAGTGTTTTTAACAAAAGTCTTCATAAAATCTTGAAAAAATATTGCATTAAATTAAATAGAAAATGATGAAAACCTTTTGTCATAGTTCAGCTCAAAGTGGGTGAATCACTTTATAAAAAGCTATGTTGCTTCAAGCTTAGTGAGAGAACACCTGGACTTGTAGACAGCAGCTGATGAAGGGAAACTGTGGGAAGTGCTCAGGTGCTCTGCAGTTGGGCAGGTTGCAGGAGCAGCACAGGCAGGACAGTAACCCACTTTCAGGACTAGGAGCCATTGCATAGACAGAAGTGTCATAGACAGTCTGCTCACCCCAGGACATTGGTGTTGCTGGTGGACAGCCAGGCAGCTGCTGGGACTGCATGTATCCTCTGCCCAGTGAGGTTCACCACACCAGCTGCTGAGATGATGCCTCAGGGGTAGGGACATCCTTTCTGCAACTCACAAGCCAAAGAGGTTATCCTGCTCATTCCATCTGTGGGCTGTTATGTCTTTCTATCTGATATGTCTGTAGAGCAGGGCAAAGATCCATGGTGGACTGTGTCTCAGCTGCAAAATATTTTAAATGCCGGGCAAACTGCCACGTGTTTGTAGTTAACACTGAACAATCACCAGGAAAACATACCATGAATTATCACTAACAGCTTTTCTCAGTGTGGGAGCTAAACAGCAGAGGGGGAGATTGGCAAGCAACTGAACATATATGTAAAGCTGGTAATATATCATTCTGTATCAAGAATTGAACACAGGGTGGAATCAAAGGTCAAAAGGCAAACTCCTATAAGTGCAAAGCTATGTTGTCCAGTTAAGCTGTGCTGGACACTGTACTGGATAATCTGGGCTATTGTAGCAGAGGTAGAAAAACTAAAGGAAACAGCAGTTGTCCCTGTGCTACTGAGAAGATTTCTAAATTACTGCAATGAGGATAACCCAAATAGTGGTGTAATCCTCACCCTGGAGTCAAGGTGGTGAAAGGAAACAAAAATTATGTAATTGTCAAAGGCTGAGACTGTGGAAAGCTAAATGATTTCTTACATAAAATGTCCCCACATTACTACTATCACAGTATCAAAACTGGTAGGAGTTTTATTTGTCAGACCTGTTATTAAAGGAGCTGAGCAGCTCACCAACCAGTCTGATACTGTCAGCTCTACACACAGCCCAGCCCAAACTGCTGGTGCTGCAGTAGAATTTTGTTTCTCTTCCTCCTGATGAATAGTCTATCCCAGCTTGATCTACTGCAAACAGCTGCCGGATAGTGGTAACTGCTTATTCTTCCTTTGAATTTTTGGAGGCTGACAGTTTAATGCATTCACCAGTTTATCGATTCTTTCCTGTCCTTGCCTGACTCACACCCTGTGCAACCTCTTACACCCTTCAGAAACCTAACAGCTTTAGACAATTTCTGTACCATCAATTTTATCCAAACGTCTTTTGGTGCCTTTTGAGGTTATAAGAAGACTCTGGTTCTGCTTTAATTGAATTGCTTGGCTGAGATTCATTTTGCTATCGGAATACTATGATGTGGTTGTATGGATCACTGATGTACATGGCTAAGCTTCCCCTGATAGAAGGTGGAGATAGAGTCAGAGTCAGTGTAACTTGGAGGTAATTCAGCTTACCCCAAAATTTGCCTGTTGGGTATTCACCTTATGCCTGGGCAGATGAATTGTTCTCTCAGGAATAAAAAAAAAATGGACAGATTGTTAATCCATTAGCTAGGTCCCATTCTATTCTTATTGTGTCAGAACAGGATTACAGCAGAGGCTTACATTTTCCTGTTATGGGCATTTTTTTTCAATAGGGATTATGTCAAACACAGATTCTCCCTAAGGGGGTTCTGCCAACCTTATTTTGGACAATGGATTCAGTTGTGGCAGCATCCCTCATTCATGCTAGTGTTATGCTGCCTCTCCAGTCTTCAGTGTTTGCTACATAACATGCTATTTCTGCCAGATAGGCTCAGCCGATTCAGTGTTTAGATGATTCTGGACAAAGATTTTTTTCCCGTGCTAATACAAAACTCTCCAAGTGCAATGCCTTTTTTGGCCATACACAAATTCTTTGCCTGTTTTAAAAGTAAGTGCTTTAAATGAATCACATCCTTCAGAATAATAAAAGATTTAAAAACTTTCTCAGCTGCCCTGTTATTTCTAGTTCATTCTGTTATATTTTATAAAATATTTAAGTTCATTCCATTATGTTACATTAAATATTTGATGGGAGAGCAAGGACTCTTGGCTAACAATTAGACAGGATAGCACAGATGTTTCGGGGAATAATAATGTGTTAGCAGTAGATGATGCCTGAACATGCTTTACTGGAACTAGGGCACAATGACAAACACTGTACAGTGAGGCTGAGCAGTGGTCATTAATTAGCCATACCTACTTATTTTAAGAGTATGAGTATTGCTGGTTTCATACATCTTCCCATTCTTTTTCAAGGCAGCTCATTCATTGAAAATAGACTCATGTGGTGGGGTCAGTTTCCCCTCATTTATTTTTATATTTTCTTTTATGTACATTGAATAAAAAAATTTGTTCTGGCTTTAATTAACTACAAATGTCATGCTGCCCCTTAAAAATATGACATCGACCATTTCTTAACCTTCTTACTCAAATCCGTGTGTTACTTGTTCAGTACAACACAGAAATGTTTCACGACATACAGTCTATATCTGCGAGGAAGTACTGAATCTTCTACTCTGATCTATACTATTGTAAGTCATTATGTTTTGTACAAATATTCTTTTGTAAAGACTTCCTCAGAGTAAAACTGTCATCACTAGGATGAAGAACTGTGTACTACTGGGCAACAATACAAATGCATAGAGTGTTACTAATCTGGGGCATCTACACAACAGACAAGATGTGCCTTGCTCTTGACAGATGAAGAACAGAGGATAAAGTACCCCAATATCTCAGGTCTAGCAACCTTGCAACTAATTTAAGTGTTACATGAATGACCAAAGCTTAGAATAATGGTTTTAATAAGAATTTAATAAGTATTATTTAACCTCAGGTAGCCTGTGCACATACTTGTGTGGATACACATTAGATACAGAACTTTCTCCAAGAGTCTTCTAGAAAAATCTGATCTTATTTTAAAGGTTAAGTGGTGGTAAATTCATGACCTTGGACTTACTCTGTATTTACAGAATGAATTTCCTGTCTTTGACATCTAACAATAGCATTTCACAGAACCAGTCAGGTCAGAAAAGTCCAATCTGTGACCTAACACCACCATGTCAACTAGACCATGGCACTAAGTGCCACTTCTAGCCTCTCCTTACCAGGGATAGTGACTCCACCACCTCCCTGAGCAGTTCATTCCAGCGTCTAATCAACCTTTCTGTGAAGAAATTCTTCCTAATGTCTAACCTAAACCTTCCCTGGGTCAGCTTGAGGCTGTGTCCTCTCATCCTTTCACTAGCTGCCTGTGCGAAGAGACTGACCCCACCTGGCTACAATGTCCTTTTGGTAGTTGTGGAGAGTGATAAGGTCACCTCTGACCATCCTCTTCTGCAGGCTAAATAACCCCAGTTCCCTCAGCCTCTCCTTCTAGGACTTGTGTTCTAGACCCTTCACCAGTGGCTTCACCAGCCCCTGCGTACAGAGATACAATCACTTCCCTAGTCCTGCTGGCCACACTGTTTCTCTTACACACAAGGATGCTGTTGGCCTTCTTGTCCACCTGGGAATACTGCTGGTTTATGTTCAGCCTCTGTCAACCAGCAAACCCAGGTCCTTCTCCACTGGTCTGCTTTCCACCCACTCTTGCCCCAGCTGTAGTGCTGCACGAGGCTATTATTGTCAAAGTGTAAGACCTGGCCCCTGGTCTTGTTGAACCTCATACCATTGGTCATGGTTCATCTACCTAACCTGTCCAGATCTCTCTGCAGAGCTTTCCTACCCTCCAGCAGACTGACACTCCCACCTAACTCGGTGTTGTCCACAAATTTACTAAGGATAGACTCTATCCCCTCATTCAGATCATCAGTAAATATACTGAACAGGACTGGGCCCAGTAATGAACCCTGGGGAACACCACTGGTGACCAGAAACCAGCTGGATGTCGCACCACTCTCTACTACTCTCTGGGCCCAGCCACCCAGCCAGTTTTTAAGCCAGCAAAGAGTGCATCTATCCAAATCATGGGCTGCCAGCTTTTCCACGAGTATGCCATGGGAGCTGGTGTCAGAGGCTTTGCTACTGTCTCCCACAGCATACTGCTCGTTTCATTATGATCTATTAATTATGTTCCTACATAATCCATGGGGAAATATTTATAGAGTAAGATCCAAACTATTTCTTCAGTACTTGCATTGGTTTTACAGTCCTCCTCTGAAGTCCCTGAAGCATGTGGACATTGTCTATATGATCTTCTTCAGCTTGAATAACTTTCCTACACCTGTTGGATGGGAAAATAAAAAGACAAATTTACTTTTTCAAACCTAATTTGCTGAAAACAAATAATGGTTTGCAGATAATCTACACAGTTTACCTGTACAAGAGAATGGAGGTATTCATGCAGTTTCTACATGTCCTCAGTTTGGCCTGACATTTTAAAGGGTATTTCCAAATATACTCTTGTTATTGTTCATATTATTTATTTCTTGCTTCCAACAGTAAAACAATACTGGAAAAATACTTTCACCATTTAAACTCAGTTTGTTCTTTGAGTTTCTTAAGTGATTGGAAATAGTTGTATTTCTTCAACTGGGGGTATTAGAATGAGGTGGTTTACGTTATTTCTCTTGCTTGTTTAATACGTCTAAAAAATAAAAAGTGTACTTATGAAAGCTTCCCCCTCTTGCAGACTCCTGAGTAAATTAGAAAATCATAACAATAATAAAGTACATTATGTGTGGTAGACATCAAATGTGTGTTTTGAGATGAATCAGACTTTAGCATGAAGCCCTGCTGTGTGACTTTTTTAGCCTGACTGCAATCTCATCTAGTGATAATTTCACTAGCACTACATACGGCATTCCCCCAAGTTTCTATTTCCCAAAATCAATTATTTTAAAGCTTGGAGGTTTAACCTGCATGTTTAGTTTGCAGGCATTTTATCTGACCTCTCACACTGAAATTTTTTTTTTTTTGCATGGTCACTGTTTAGACAGCGGTATAACAATGCTGTCTGCTCTCTTGTCTCGTCATTCCCAGGCTATCACTGTTCTGACAGCTGCTGAGCTAGTACATAATTTAGTATCTAGTAATTTTTTCTAGTACATAATATGATTATTTATTTCCTGTGTCGTTTCTTCTTTCAGCATTTGGCTGTACCAATATGTGTTGTTGTTGTGTATGACTTGGTACATATGTACAATGAATTTTTTGGGGGGTCAATCTTACCCTTTTTCATATAAAGAACTCCTCTTGATTCTCTAAGGTGGAATTCTCTTAAGACATGCCCAAGCAGCAGGTGCTGCTGATAGAGAATAGCCCCAAGTGGTTATGAAATAAAAAGACCTGGACACTGACAGTGGTGGAAGTCAGGAAAGGTTTATTCACTTCTTAGGTAGGACAGTCTATGTATCCACATTAGATTAAAGCACAGCTATCTTAAATTATATGTAGCTGTGGTAACACAGAATCACTGAACTTTCCAATTTCCTCAGTCAGACAAGATAGACCTGAGATCATGATGGTGTATCTGAAGTCGCTTTATCTGTGGAGAAGTGACTCTCTGATTTTCTAATTGTTGAGA
This sequence comes from Acanthisitta chloris, assembly GCF_000695815.1. Taxonomy (NCBI): domain Eukaryota; kingdom Metazoa; phylum Chordata; class Aves; order Passeriformes; family Acanthisittidae; genus Acanthisitta; species Acanthisitta chloris. The sequence continues at coordinate 13,946 of NW_008671981.1, read as the reverse complement.
CACCAAAATAAATAGATGCAGTAACTAAGAACAAAGTGATTTGAAAGATCTTTGGTGTGTAGAGTGGGCAGAAATGGGATAGTTGTGCTTAAACTCAGTGTTGGGTAATCTCAAATATTTTCCAGGCATCTTCAAGACATGATTAAAAATATTATAAAGGCAAATTTCTAACTTAAGAACTCCTTTGCTGAAGTTCTTTTTTTTCAATAAAAATGAAATAGTGGTATTTTTTCTAACTGAAACTGGTCTAGAAATGGAAGAAGAAACAAAGAAACAGAAAACAAAGTTTCTCCTTCCAAGTTTTTTTACAAAATTGTTTCATTTTTTAAAAAAAAGTTTTGAAATACTCAAAAGCTTTGAAAACTAAACATAAAATTCAGAGGTTAGGTATTCCTCACAGAACTGAATTCCCCACAAACCCTGTGTTGCTAATACAGTTAACGACCTCTGCAGAAGCATCAACTGAGCAGTCATTTAGAAATTAGGTTTATATCCCCTAAAGGTCATTAGGTTAGCAAATATGATAGCTACATGAAAGGTAGTGAAAAGACAAAAGTACATGTCAGTAGTCAGGAGCTGATGAGTCAAGACTGACATTAAGGTTTTACTTGGGGAAAAAAAGAAGCCGTAACAGCAGTATGCAAGTAATATACATTTAAAGTATATCAGGGCTCAAATGAAAAGATAGTTTTCAAAATGGTCTGGTTTTCATAGATCTCATGCTTGGAAAGGCAATAGGAAAGGAGACCAGGAATGGGTCTTAGCTCCCTGTGCAAACTGACAGACTGTCAAAATGCAGACATTGTACTCTGCTTGTAATACATCAAGGTACTTAACTCCTTGAGGGCCTTGATTTTTCACTTACACCACCTTTACTTTCATAGTATAGGTGCTTATAGTCGTATAATTAAAACCAACACATGAAACCAATGAATTACAGTGGCAGCTCTGTTTTCTGAGGCCATATAAATTAATTGCTTTCTCATTCTTCTCTGACCTTGCTTCAGTAAGTAGGTAGGATAAATTCATTTGACATTTACTCTTTGCCAACTACTTTCTGAACATCCTCTGCAAAGCAGGAGATTACTTCTTCAGGGTTAAAGCATGATGTAGACAACACAGCTGTACAAGAGACCAAGAGGATAAGAAACCCTCTTACCACATGCTCTCCCATTCACAAAAAATATTACTGACAAGATCCAGAAAAGCCTTCTTCCTGTCAAGCTTGATGGGATGGGAAAGGGGGTGACAACTGATTCTGTCCCTGAAGTAATGGCTTAATAAGTGGGTACATTTAACAGCACATTGCTGCTTTCCTACCCAGGGCATGCTTGCGGTGGGAATGGGATGGCAAGGGAGGGTAGTGCCTTTGAAGGATGGCACAGTTACACACAGAGCATTGTGTAGTGCTTGTCCTAACCCCAGAACAAACACTGCTCACATGTGCATGACTTGAATACAACTTTTAGCAACAAAAAGAAAAAAAAAAAGAAAAAAAAAGAGGATTATTGAGAGGATTCTAACAGAAACGGCAATTGGATGCCACTTTAAAGTTGCTGAGACTCATCATTTTGTCTTTCTGTTATTGCTTGCAAGAGAAACTTTAACAAGTAATAAAATATTATCAATGCAGAGGTAAAAACCAACACCCACTCTGTCTGATGTTTTGCCATGAGGACCTACTGGCTACCAACATAAGGCTTTACAGGTCACTGTGTTCCATATTTTGCCTGTGCAATTTACACTGCTTCATTCAGTTGGGATTATGGCAAGTTACCTGGATGTACAGCTTAACACTTCAAACAGATCATTGACTGTGAGTTATAGCTACAGTGGATGCCAGAAATATAGATGAATAAATGGAAAGCTTCATGGCTTATTCAATTGAAGGGAATACATTTTTGCGAGGTCCCTCACATTTGACTCACCATATTGATGTCACACGGCTCACTAGGCAGAGACAATAACATGGTCTTGCTGGCAAATCAGTCATGTAAGCAATGCTGGATTATTTGTTTCTCGGAGCAAGTCATTTTACAGCACCTGGACACAGCATCTTGTTACATTTCATTCCCTGAACAGGAATTCTTTAGGCCTCTTCTATTTCATGTTTGGCATTTCAAGTTTCCTGGGTTTTGATGTTAAGGAAACTTCTCAGTCTGACATGCTTAAAAGTAAGGCTCCCACAGAGCGTTTTAAGAAAGACAAGGCTTGTAGAGAGAGGTAATACTTGTACCTAAACAATTATTGCAGTCAGTGAATACAAGCAGTCGCTCAAGTCCATCAGGCCTGAAACAGAAGGGGTGACTTTGATGCCAGCACCGTTTGGAAACAGTTACTCTGACTTGAAATGAGCTATGGTAAGTTTCTGAGTGCTTGAACAGGCATCACTATTTGCCATCAACTGGCAGACAAAGGTGAGACAATTTGTAGTCTTTATTCATCCCCTTTGGCACGGAAGCAGATAAAACTCATGATACAAGCAAACAATATCCACAAACAGTTTTACAACATGCCACCTGCAGAGTGGTGCTAACAACAGAAGCTCCAGTCTCTGGATGCTTGTTCCTTCTCCTCACCCCACTCTTACAGTTTTGCTGGTCTATTTTATTAGGAAGCAAACTGATTCACCAAAACAGGTTTAGAGATATTTCTTTCAGCCAAGTGGAAAGTAAAAGGAGAACCCAGTCCATAAAACATAATGTCACAGTTAAAAGGTCATGATTGTTCTCAATTAGAAATTATGAAGGGGAACAAGACATCAGGTGGAAAAATGTGCTGGCAGGGCTGAATACACCTAAGTCCATTTTTAAAATGTGCAAGGGCTAGAAGAAACCATAAAGCTAATATTTGCCAGAAAAATACAGTAATGCATAATGCCAAAAAAAACCCCAGAGGAAACACTCAGTAATTAATCTTGCTTTAGTCCTGGGAAGAAGCACCTGTATACCATTCTAGATGAGCTTACTGAGCGTGGTAGCAGACCATATCTATTAATTTAATTTAAATGGTTAGGTGTGTATATTTTGTTGTCTCCATTACACTAAGTGGCAGGTTATTCCAGACCCCCGCTGATCCTATGATCAGAAACATTCTTTTAATTTGAAAATTCTAGTTCTTTTTCGTGAATTTATATCTATGCATTCTTGTGCCAATTCTGCCATTTAGCTTGGTTGTTCCCAAACTGTATTTGTAAAAAACAATAATGCCCAAGAATTTTTCTTCTAATAAATTTTCTTCCTGTCCTCAAAGTATTTCTTCCTGTCCTTCATATATTTGTCCTCCTCTATCTTGACAAATCACTCAGAACATTGATAAAAAAGATCCTAAAATAGCTCCTTCAAGAATTCCACGTTTAGCCCCCCTTGATCTTGCAATCAAACTGTTTGATGCCCAGTGCACAAAGTCTCCACTTCAGTTAGTTCTTGATTATTTTCTAACCTCTGATCTGATCTTCATCTTTTCCAAATTAGAGGTTGTCTTTGTGGCACTGTATCATCTTGATGTCGGATAATATCACCAGCCTAGCAGATTTTGATGCAGAGGAGATTGTAACAGTCTCCTCCCTTCCAATATTTCCTTTGACCTGTTGGCTGAAATAATAAAAATCTCAAAGTGAGATCTAGTTGAAATTTTATTTTATTGAAGTAATTGTGAAACTGTGACTTTTTTCTTTTTTTAAATTTAAGTCACTGTGAGACACTAACTTGTGATCTTTTAGCGCATGAAGGCAAATCAGTCAAGCTTCCTCCAGAACAGAAATGGATCAGGAAATTTTTGAGAAATTTGACTTGATTAGAAATGTATAGTTTATGCATGATCATGTGCATAAATTTACCCCCCCCCCAATGTACATGTCCACATCTGTTTAACTATACACAGGATGGCACAGTGTGATGTTAGGGAAAAAAAATAATTAAAACCAAACCCATTTTTTGACAAGGAAACAACACTAACTCACCTCTTTAGAGCATTTGCAGACTTGTGCAGTATGTTTTATCATTCAGCTATTCTTTGTAGATAGCCAGCATCAATTGGATTGCAGAAATGTTAAATCTGAAAGCCTATAAATGGAGAACCAGGACGGGCTGACTTGGATGCATTTTTAAAAATAATATATCACATGAACTCTGCAGTCCATACAGTTTCAGCCCATGATGAAATATATACTTTTTAAAGCATGTGTCTTGGTCAGTCCAAGGCCAGAATGAAGCTCCTGCTCAGCAGCAGGATGTGTGGGGAAACCCACCACTGTCCACAGGAAGGCTGTGGGCTTGGTGAGAAGCAGTGAGAGGTCATTGCTTGTGTTATTTAAAAGGAGGTAGTGTAGAGCATTGTCATCACTCAGGCAAGTACCTCACACCTCTGAAACAGTCTCATTTCAAGCCATACACCTGAAATCAGTCTGCCTGTAGCAGGGCATCCTTTTCATGCTGGATGTTTCCCATAGACTCCCACCCTTCTCTCTCCACTCCAGAGCCAGGGAGCCAGGGAGCGAAGGTGCATATGTGTAGGGTGGGAAAGGTTTAAGCTGCTGCTCAGCTCAGTTTGCCCGAGCTGAGACTGAAAGGATACCATTTGGGGCTGTTGTTGGTCTGTGAGGTGCCCGTGCTGCTCCAACACAGCTGAATTCATGCTGGAGGATAGGCATCAGTGAGTCAGGGTGACCCTGGTGAGTGGAGGGGGTGGAGGGAAGCTTGTCTCACACAGGACAAAACTTAGGAAAGGCTCCTTTCACTTGCTTTTTGTTCTTACTTCTTCAGCACTGGTCCAGGGCTAGCTGGGGTCTGACTCTAGTTGTTCCTCTCTATTGCTTTGTTCCACATCTGCTGTGCAGAAATTATGATGTGGGTAGGCTCTGCTCTCATAACAAACACCATGTCCCTTGTGCTCCAATAAAATTGTTCTCTCTCTAAGACTAGAATCTTCAATTACAGATCCACATGGTCTTTAAAGTCCCTTTTATTAGGCAATAAAATAAAAAATTTATTCGGATTATGCCACAGAGGCAGGAGTCCCAGAAGATATCTTGTATGAAACAGATATTAACCAAAGCAATTCCAGGAGTTTCTGGAGGGCAGCAGACTCTAATTCATCAAGTATTGCTCAAAGCAGTACTGGCCTGTGCATGCTTACAGCTGTGTACACAAGGGTGGCCCTTGCAATTTCAGTAGGTGAGGACATGGCCAGCTGCATGTAGGGACAAAGCCAGGGTGCTCGGAAGACAAACTTTCCAGTGAATTTCAGTTGGTCAGAGGTGTTCTCCTTTTTTCCACTACAGAGGAAGTATTATTTGAAGGCTAAGAAAAATGTTTGAAATCTTCACATTATATTACATGAGACATAAGAAGGAGAATGTGGAAATCAAATTAGGTTTGCTGGTCATTAAATGCCACAGACTTTAAAATGCACATGTTCCTCTCATTCTGTTTTTTCCTCCTTACTCTGCCTCTGTGCATCATTGTGAGCCAGAGGATGAGCTTTTTTGAAGCATCCATAGGGCACTGTCTTTGATCACTTGGCAATGAGTTTAGAGGTTTTTGCCCAGCAATAATTTGTAGTACTTAAATAAAATAAGCTAAGAAGCAATGAATTATATTCTTACAAGCTTGTTTTTCACTGTCACTTTGTATTTCTGTGGCCTGCTAGGCATTTGGACAGCAAACATCTACCTTTAAAAATGTTTGTCTTCTGGAAGAGTAAAAAGGTTGTAGAGCAAAAAGCAAGCACCAATGGCAGTAGTGTGAATTAAATTATCCACCAAATGGTTGCTCCCAACCAGGAACTTGGATATACTGGTTAAATTGTTCTGGAACAATTTTCATTCGTGGGACAAGAAGAATTCAGGCACTCAGGATGATCTGAAAACCCTCCAAGATAATTAGCAATGCATCAGAAGTCCTGAGTACTTTGCATTCCAACATCTCGAAGTGCAAATGGATGGGAAAGCATTTGATCCCTTCTCCATGCATAAAGTGTCTTCCAGGAGGCAGACTCTCTTGGGTTCCTCAGGTTCAGGATTGATCCCAACATATGTTTACATCTATGCCACCAGTGAGACTGTAAAACTCCACCCAATATTTGACTTATATTTTCTATGTGTTTCTTCCTTCTTTCGTGCTGATTCAGAATGTTTAAAATGGCCCTTTCTGTTTATATGCTTTAATTCTCCCCTTCCTCTGTGAACCAATTCTCATAATCTTTCTGCAAAGCTCCCATTTTTCATGCCTTTCCCAGTTGCTGCTGGATCCCCTCTGAATTCTCTCACAGTATCTGGCTGGAAAACTTTGCCACATTTTTAAACCTCATTCTTAATACTAGGGGTCTTGAAGAGCACTTCTGGGAGCCTCTGCAAAGCAAGACCAGCACAAGGCAGATAGGAGCAGTTGCCACAGACTTATGTCCCCATAAATTATCCCTAGTCAGGATGTTAATGATACTGGAGATAGTCTTAGCCTATCCCATTTGTCAAGTAAAGCATTAAGATGGTTTAAACAACTTCAGAAGCAAGGAGAGGTATAGACAGCTGTGAGGGCTTGGCTGGTGAACAGATTGTAACTTGACCTCATTCATTTACATCTGAGACATCAGACTGCACTAGTTTAACCAGAAAAATAATTGCCATACCTTTCCAATGTGGATAGCATGTTGTGTCTTTATTTCTAATTTGTGGGATATCTGAAAAAGTGCAGTGGAAAGGTAAGAGGGGTTTGGATGTTTGTATGGAAAATTTAGCTATATCTTTTAGGCCTTTATTAATTGAATAAAGCTTTATTATTATTATTATTGGTTGAGGAAAGATAGGAAGATCTTATTTTATTTCACCCAAATAAAGGCAGATCTTTCTTTGAGATAAGACCTTATTCCCATAACAACTCTTGTGCAAGACCAAAATTCCAACAGGCAAGTTGTGAAATAAGAAGTGGTAAGAAAAAAACGCTATTTGATTGATGAGATGGTTGATGAAAGCATTGCTCCACAGACAGCAGTAAGTGACTTGTTTAACCATGCATCACTCAGGTACTCTGCTAGGAAACATCTGAGCATACTTTGTGCAGGTGAAGCCAGAGATCTACAGAAGAGTAGCAGAAAGTGCATGATGTAAACCAAATGAAGTGTCACATTCTGTAGTGCACATACATGTGATGTCACTGCACTTTTATTGCATCTACTCAAAAGGTTACTCATGAGCAGTCTAAGGAAGCAGAAGTCTGGAAAAGCAGTTACACCATGGGAAAAGAAGACAACATGACATTGTATGTGTGCAGGAGAGAGAATTGTGCAAAACCTTCCTCACTGAAAGCTGAGCACACCATTCTATAAATTGAGACAAATCTGAGGATAAATTGATAGGATCCAGATGACATTCTACTTGGCCTGGCAAGGAAGGCACATCTTGAGGAGTAGAAAACAGACATCTGAGGGTAGGGAAAACAATTGGTTTGACCATCTAGGCATGGAGTTATCATGGCAGTTCTATTTCCCACTAGACTTTCTACAGAGTTTTATCCAGCAGCAATATCTATCTGCTGGGGACACTTGGGACAGAGATGCTCAACATAAGAGCCCTATTGGGGCTTACACAGATATAAAAGGTTTTGTGCTGTTTGCAGCATTTCTGAATATGTCAAGAAGCAGACTGTTAAATTCACAGGGAATTTGACATCAAACATAGTCCTCTGCAGTCTTAAGGCTCCAGATGGAAGAATCAGCAACTGAACGAGGACTGTAAAGATTTATATCTTGGATTTAAATATCTGGAGTGAAGATTACAGCACCCAAATCCTTTTCTGAATCTTCACCTCACTGGGTGAATTCACTCTTTCATGAGGAAAGGAGCTTGATTTAAAGGTGATTGGTCCAGCTGAGCAATGCATGGAGTTGCCTGATGTCTGTGGTGAAACACAAGGTACATATTAGACCAAACATATGGTTTTGAACCCCATATGTAAGGCAAGAAGCATATGCTAAGGTCTGTTACAAAGAGCTTTTTCCAAGAATAAACAACAATTAATGAAACTTTTCAATCTATAATTCTTGCCAGAGCTTTTGGTGCCAGCATTTTAAAGTGAAAGGCAGTTGAGTCATAAAACTTGTAAATATGATAAAATAGCACAAATTGCAATAGAAGTACACATGATGGAAGGATGCTTGATAATAAAAAACATTTTTGAATGAAAACCTTACCTGAGAGGTCTCTTTTGGAATTTCAAAAGATTACTACCATTATTTTATTTTATGGTCTTCCTGTGTCCTTGCACTAATTGAAGTGCAAAAATATGAAATTATTTATATAGTTTCAACAGCCTAATATTTTGTTTAATTTTACTTTGTTTGTTTTAGTGATAACTGGGAGGAATGTTATTTAGCATTAGCTGATTGAAATATATCCTCATCTTCTCTAGAACCAAGATAGTAAAAGCCAACTGAATTTTGCAGTGATTGTTTTATTGTATGAGAATGTGCTTGCTGCAGTAGGAATATCTGAATTCAAGCTGAAGCTCCAGCCTTACAGAGGACACATTTCTCAATTTCACATTTTTCAGAATTTTCATGGAAAATTTTGATCAAATTAATTTAAATTTTGAGCTATACACATTTTTTAAAAAATAAAATAATTTTTTTTAGAAGGAAAGATTGGGTGAACTCAGACTTCCATAATCTGACCAGGCCTGCCCACATGTGATATCATCAACCACTTTTGCCATCTCCCTGGACACTTCTACTGCCAAATCCCTTCTGCAACTTCAGTACAAGAAGTGCATACTGCTTACAGGCTCTTATGCTCCAAAATTTCTCTTCTACTCTATTCCCTACCTAAGTGCATTTTTGTTTTGTGAATATTTGAGGAATAATTCAAACTCCAAGGAGCCTCTAGAGAGCTCCAGTCCAGCTCCCTGATCCACAGTTGCAACTCTCAGCAGTTCCACCTTGTTCAGAAACAGCAGAGATTAATCTCCTCTGTAGTAACCTTGCAGAATGTTTCTTCATAAAGTATACTGTTTATGAATTGGAAAATCATAGGATGTTTTGGATTAGAAGGGATATTAAAGATCACCTAGTAACAACCCCCCCAACATGGGCAGGGATGCCACCTACTAGATCAGATTTCTCAAAGCCCTGTCCCACCTGGCTTTGAGCACTTCCATGGATGAGGCATCCACAGCTTCTAAGCAACCTGTGCCAGTGCCTCACCATCATCACAGTAAAGAATTTCTTCCTAACATCTAAATCTTTTAGTTTAAAACAGTTCCCCCTTGTCCAGTCACTATCTGCTGATCTCTTTTTTTTTTTTTTATAAGCCTGCTTTAAGCACTGAAAGGCCACAATGAGGTCTCCCACATGTCTCCCAAACATCTGTCTTTGATGCAATGACTGCTAGAAATGGTCAGGAGGAGGAAATCTGTGAAATAGCTCAGCTCTGTCTGCAGTGTGGCAGAACAGCCATGACAATAGCTTGAGAGAAAAGCGACTCTCCTGGTGTTATAGGACTATTCCCTTATGTTTGCTAAAATTTTGTTTAGTTTCATGTTAGATCAGCCTCAAAATGTCTTTGCTTGTGATGGAATGTTGCACAGTGACAGACCCTCGGAAAATTCTTCTGTGCTTATACAGTCCCTTTTCCCTTCCATTTCAGTTTCACCCATTTCCCTGGTTACTTTATTCTTCTGTTTGTCACCCTCCATGAGCTGATGTTCTTCTTGTGTTTATATGCATCACATACTTGCAGACAGCTAGCAGGTCACCTAGAGCAAGGTATCTGTGTCTCTTTCTGCCCCACACAGCTCAGCTCTGACTACCCCTTTGCAAAGCTAGTCCCAGCCCTTTCTTTTTGATGCTCTTCGGTTTCCAGTTACACTTCTCAGTTACCCATCATGAAGAGCTGAACTGTACTAAATCCCTCTATTCCACTTCCCTTTCATCTTTCACTTCTGTCATTCTTCATTTCTGCTCCTCTATTACCTCTGTCCTAGGCTCTCTTCTCACTTTTCCACTACAAGAGATGGGGTGAAGCTTCACAGATCTCCTCTAACCTCTTGGGAAGAGGTGGGTAAATACCTACTACTGCCTGTTCCTCTGGAATATTTTTAGCTCTTCATTTCTTAGAGGCAATTACACAAACACTTTTTTTTCTCCTGTTCCCATCACTCACCCTAAGCACTCTGAGGGGTGTCAACTCCTCTCATCCCCCATTCCTCTTTTTTCTTGGCAAAATCTATTTGGACCTTCACCAGTCCAAGAACCATGAGATGAAAATCTGCTCTGGCTGCATAGTTGCAGCACTGTCAGGGTCTGTCATTGCTGACCCCACACTTAATTTTTGTTCTTTCCTTATGGTTAATTTTGATCTTTCACTCAAATTAAGCCACAACAGCTGAATGATTGCTCTGAGAGCAGGGAGATATTTCACTTGGGTTAATATGGTCCTTCTTAGGGCAGACTATAGGGCAGAGGAGGGGTTGACGGTAGATTTTCTGTTTTTCAGCTCTTCAAATGCTGAGCACAGCTCTGACAGAATCATATATACATCTGGACAATGTCAGCTTTTTTCTGGGGCTTGTATAAGATATGCCACAGAGCCTTGATTTTGAGAGGAAATGGACCCAGTTTTCTGGAAAATGAGACTTGCTTCAGGGTTGGTGAGAGGCCAGCATTTAGGTGTCTGAAATAAATCATTGATCACTTTTGAAAATCTTGATCAAAATGCTTCACACGGACAGGCATGAAATAGGAATCCACAGGCAGCAGCACCACAGGCTGTTTGTTATTACAGATGATAATTCAGCATGGGCTGTTCCAACTTAGGTTAAACAAAGCTAAACCTGAAGAGATGTATTTCTTGAACTAGCCTGTATGTGTCTGTGCCTTTGCACAGGCATGCACAAATGGAATAGGCAATTAGTTATGGAAAGTAGTATGGGCAGATGATACCCTGAAAGGCAGGGTAGGATAAGTTTTTCTCTCTTGTGGAGATACAGGATTCCAGTGGAGAGTCACTATGCCACTTAGGCAACCAGTTCAGCTGATTTTCAGTGAGGTTTAAATGTTTAAGGTGACTAAAACAAGGCAAATCAATCTTTAAATCTGTCAGGCTATTGCCATGTAAATACAAATATTCCAGAGACTCTTCCAGTCCTGATAGTGCTTTAAGTCCTATTTTCAGTCCATGGTGCATGGAGAGATCCAAGACAATCAGAGAAGTCTTGTATAAGGTGTATGCTAGTAAGATGTTCAGTATGTTGTCAGCTAGGTACAAGTATCGAAGAATAGGAGAATCAAAAAGGATTTGGGTGTTCTGTGGGGGGTTAGGGGTTTTGGGTGGGGTTTGGGTAGGTTTTCGGTGGGTTGGGAGATCTCGGGGTGGGTTTTGGGGTTCAGGGTTGGGTCAGGAAGATTCAGGGAGGGTCTCAGGGGGGGTTCAGGGTGGGTTGGGGGTTGCCCTGACCGATGACCCCCATGAAGGGCTGGGGCTGCACATTGGAAGGATTTGGAAGGTGTCCCCAGTGGAAACATAAAGTGTCCCACAGGTGTCCTGTGTGGGTGCCATGTGTCACACGGGTGTCACACAGGTGTTCCAGGGTTCCCACCGGTGTCACATTGGTGTCCCACAGGTGTCACATGATACCTGGAACCTCCCCCAGGTGTCCCCGCAGTGTCCCGTGACCCCCATGACCTCCCAGCGGTGTCCCACGGGTGTCCCGTGTGTGTCATGGGTGTCACACGATGTCTGGGACCTCCCACAGGTGTCACACAGGTATTTCAGGGCTCCCCCAGGTGTTCCACAGGTGTCCCGTGACATCCTACAGGTGTCACACAGGTGTCCCCTGTGTGTGCCATGTGTCCCATGGGTGTCACACAGGTGTCCCACAGGTGTTCCAGCGCACCCCTAGGTATCCCACAGGTGTCACACAATGCCTAGGACCTCCAACAGGTATCACACAGGTGTCCTGTGACCCCCATGACCTCCCAGAAGTGTCCCACAGGGGCCCCTGTGTGTGTCACGTTTCCCACGGGTGTCACACAATGCCTGGGACCTCACACAGGGGTCCCACAGGTGTTCCAGAGCTCCCCCAGGTATCACATTGGTGTCCTACAGGTATCACACGATGCCTGGGGCCTCCCTCAGGTGTCACAGAGGTATTCCAGAGCTCCCCTAGGTGTCCCACAGGTGTTCTGTTGATACAGAGAAAACGTTATAAAATAGCAAAGCTTTTTATAGTAAAGCCTTTTATAGCAAAAGGTTTTATCAGGATGTTCTTTAGAATAGCTTATGTCAGCATATCTGTAAACCTAAGTTAGCATGCTTGCAGGATTGCTTTAGCTGCAAATGGACATAAAAGGTAAAATTCAAGGAGAACCAGAAGATAAAAGATGACAAACTGGATGGACAAGAAGAAGAAGATAAACTGGCAACTACCAGTTCTGAGGACTAGCAACAGGAAATCAGGACTATAGAGCATGTGTTAAACCCAAAGGTAAAATGTTCAACCCAGTGAAGACTACCAGCCTTCCTCCTGAAGACCCCCAGACGACCACCAGAGGCCATTCGACCAACACCAAGTAGGAGGAGACAAAGGAGGAGAATATGATAATGATTTCCGAGAACTAATTATAATAATATACACCCATTCCTGGAACTAATGAATATATATAAGCATTTAGTGTATATAAACCATGAAGTTTTTACTCCTGGTCGCACAAGTTTGGTGGAGTGATCCCCCTTGTGGCTAGCGCTGAAAAAACAAATGTTGCAGACGTCGCTGTGAATGTAGAGACGGTCAAGACACAGGATCTGTGACGATAGCAAAGCTTTATTTCTAATTCTAATTCCTCCACCATCTCTACAGAGCTTCTTTTATACTGCTTTTCGCACACCGTGCACACACCATGTTCATTATCTATTGGCCAGTGATGTGGTAATGCTTAATTTATTGGTTAACAGTTGTTTATATGTGCCCTTATTAACTATCCCAAAACATTCTCTTCTTATCGACATCTTCTTCATTTCTCACAAGATGTTTACCTCATTATTCTCATGGATACAAGCTAATCATTCTCCTTTTACAGTCCTTTCTCAAAACATGTTTTTACCTCGTTAGTCTTACAGATACACACTTATCTCATCAAGGTCAATGTTGTTCTCATTTGTGAGGCCTTCAGTCCAGCTCTCTGCCTTCACAATTCCCCCTTTTTGTTTTTCTACTATAAAGGCAGTGTCATTTGATAAGAAGTAGTTCCAACTTTTGCACAAGCATCTATCATCTCTTCCAAAGATGGATTATTTTTTGGCAGGAAATCAATAATTTTCCTGCAATCCCCATTTGCATTGCCCTGTGCTAATTGCAAAAGCAACTGATTTTTTGCATCACGATTTGCAATTTGTTTTTCCATTGCATCTTGTAACCTTTCGATAAAAGTCAGGTACATTTGTTGGGGGCCTTGTTTTATTGTAGAGTATCTTTGGGTTGGCACTGACATATTGGCCACTTTTAGCAGAGCCTGCAGCCCAGTATCTCTCACCTGTGCCAATATTAAAGCGTGTAACTGTGTGTGCAATTGTGGGTTGTCTAGTGGATGTATCCCTCAAAGCTGAGGTATTCCCGTCCCAAAGCGCGGGTCATCCTGAGGCACCTTGAGGTTCCGCAAGGTTTTCTCTTCAGCAAGTCGCTGCCAAGCACTCTCAAACAGTAAGTACTGCACAAGGGGGCAAAGCGGTTCTGCGATTCGCTTCACATCAAAAGGGGTCATTTCTTCCGCGGCTAAAAATGTAACCTATTTGCCACTGCCGGAGATCCCAAACCATGCTTAGCGGCTAACTGGCGCAGCTCTGTAAAGCTTTGCTATTTGCAAGGAACGCGTTGATCAGGTGTGTCCCGTTACTCTTACCGCGGGAAACGCGCCGAGTCCTCCCGCCCAATTCCTGGGTGCGCGCGCCCCCTCGTGGC
>NW_008671980.1:0-16016 GCF_000695815.1 Acanthisitta chloris | reverse complement strand
CATCCCCGCGGGTCCGGGACGGGCAGCGCCGTCCCCCGCGGCGCCCCCAGCCCCACAGCGCTGAGGAGTTCAGCAGTTTCATCTGCTCGCTTTTTGCAGCCGGCTCAGCTCCGGCGCTTCTGATGTTTTCCCGAAGGAAGGGCAGGGGAATGGCGCTGCGTGTCGCCCTGGAACACTGATAGCGTGTCCCACCCATGAAGTTTTAGGAAATCACATGCGCGTTCTGGTCTGTAATTCCCTGAAGCTAAGGAATCCAGGCAGGAGCCTTACGCAGCTCGCTACAAACCCCACTCATCACTGGGCATTTACTCTCAACTCCATAGCAAGTTCCCTCAGCTTTGAACACTGCCAGTGTTGGGGCACCCACTACCTCCCTGGGCAACCTGTTCCAGTGTCTCACTACCCTCACAGGAAAAATTTTTTTCATATTATCTAACCTAAATTTGCCCTCCTTCAATTTGTACCCATTGCCCTTTGTCCTATCACTGCATTTCCTAACACAGTGTCCCTCTTTGGCTCCCCTGTAGGCCCTTCAGATGCTGTTAGGCTGCTCTGAGGTCTCCACACAACCTTCAGGCTGAACAGCCCCAACTCCCTCAGCCTGTCTTCACAGGGGACATGCTCCAGTCCTCTTATCAACCTCGTGGCCTCCTCTGGACTTGTTCCAACAGTTCCCATGCCCTTCTTACACTGAGGGCACCAGAACTGCACACAGTACTTCAAGTGGGGTCTCACAAGAGTAGAGAGGGAGAATCACCTCCTTTGACCTGAGCCCACACTCCTTTTGACACAGCCCAGGATTCAGTTGGCTTTTGGGACTGTGAGCACACACTGCAGCTCATGGTAACTTTCTCACCTACCATCATGCCCAAATCTTTCTCCTCATTGCTGGTCCCACTTATAGGACCAGACAGGTTATGGACTACAGGACCTAGGCTCTGCCATCACATTTTGTCCATATGGCACTGGAGTGCTGTAAGGTCACTTTCATCCAGCTGTGCTGGATGGAACGGAGCATGTGTGAGAGGTGATGGTTTGTCAGTGAACAGCTCACTGCAGCTGAAACATTGGATGGAAGCTCCCAGGAGCCTCGAGCTGCAGGCAGGGCCGTTCCACAGCAGCTCCACCCCATCCTGTACCCTCGGCAGGCTCAGCTGCAGTGCAGTGAAAACCCTCACTTTGATAAAAGCCTTTTGGTGGTCTCCCATGCTAATCTGCCACACCCAGAGGCCAGATGAGCATCAGTGCCAGGAGCAAAGACACTGCAGCAGCAATTAGATGAGTTAAATGTGTAGAGTGCACCTGGACTCCTACTGTGACTGGGCCAATTGGAGTAACCTTACCCAAAAAGACAGAATTAATAGAAGAATTAAGATACTCCCTCAACTCATCACTGCTGCAGACCAGTCATGACTTCCCCCTTGGCTCATGACTTCTCCAGAAGAGACAGTAAGGATGGGAGATGCTAGGCAAAAGGATGGAGGCAGGACAAATACTCCATGAAGAGGAGCAGGTAGCAGGACAGTTTTTCTTCTCAGAGCTGACAATGTCATCAGTGTGAGTCAGATGAGAGTCGCTGTACACTAAAAAAACAAGAGCAGGGATGTCTGCAAAGGCTTAGGAAGATGACAAAGTAGCAATGATTAGACACCACTTCCATGCTAGCCATGGCACAGGGCAGAGCAGTGCTCAGCCAACCACTGGTTAGATTTTGGCCTAATGCCTTTGTAGTGGGCAATCAAAAGTGACATTTTCACCACACACACTTCTGTACGGCCCCACTTCAGGAGCAGGAGACTCTGGGAGCAGGAAGGACACTTGCTTCAGTGCCACCCAACTTGCTCAGTTCTTTTAGGCTGCCAGCCACCCCTTCAGCACTCTTAGGTGCAGGAAGATGCCTCCACTTGAATTTGAACTCCCAGTGTTGCTTTAGCTCACCATGGGCTGAGCCAAGCCCTGCATTCAGAGTGGGTGTTTAAAAGATTCCTCAAGGAAAATCCTCTAAATGCAACCAACAGGCTTTTCTCATTGAGTGTGTTCTGCCACACGAGGTGCAATGACTCACGGAAAATTAGTTATTTAGAGTTGCATTTAAGCCCTGCAATGACAATATATTACAAGCATGACATCAAGAAAAAAGAACAAGAGTGTTGTCTACTACAAACCTTGGAGTGTGTGTGGGAAAGTCTCTCAGCAAAGGAATGAGTAATTAAGTCTTTGGAAACCATGAATCAAACTCACACAATCCAGAAACTGACAATTTAATATAAGTGGTGATTTTACTACCACAGGTTTTGCCTCTACTAGAGCAAAAATAACAGACACAACCGACTGATAAAATTTTTTTTTATTATTCACTTTTGAATTCTTTTACACTTTCCTGATTATTTTGTGTAAGGTGAAACTAGAACTGTTTAAAAGACATACACAAATCTAGTACATCAATAACCAGGTATTTCTTTTTGCTATACTATTCTCACAACCATGTGTGTGCTAGGCAATATAACCGTCACAGAAGCAAACTTTAGGCAGAATACTGGTCAGTAAAAACAAAGCGAAAAGAGCTACCAGATATACAGACAGGCTCGGTTCCACATTCACTACTGCATTTATCAAGCGCCAAGTATTAACTGCACAATTTGTTCAGCTAGTAGAGGGGAGTCTTAAAATCAGTGCATGAAATTCTCTTCAGCAGACAGATGGACAGACAAACAGATGGAGCCTATACCTAAGTGGAATGTGAAGGCAGGGGATGATACCGTGGGACTGATATAGGTGACTATTCCTAATCTTTTCCACTGCATTATTCATGCAACTCTTAATAGGTTGTATTGGATGGGACGTGTTTGAAACATGACTAGGTGAGGACGTTTGGAGCTCAAATATTGCAAGCTGCAAGCATTACAGATGTGTAGGACTGCATTCCAGTACGAGATGGGAAATCCTGAATATTTGAGCCAGATCCTGGTACTACCAAGGAATGGCAGACAAGAGCTGAAGACTGCAACAGCACTGGCAGCTCTCCAACACCCACAGAAGAAACCTGTCCTGGGTGAGGCTCAGGCCTCACCCACCATCCTGACATCAGCCAGAACCAAAGAAAGGATGACGCATATGTGGGAGTCCAAAATCGCTTTAATGGAGTTTAAACAGGTGAGAGGGTCAGGGATGAACAGAGTCCAAAGGGAGAAAAATTTGGATAAAGTGAACTTAAAGATGGCTCAGCGGATTACTTAGGGAGTTTTCAGGATAAATTCGAAATGGGAATACCATGGAGATTTTGATTCACCTAAGAGTAAAGTAATACAAAAGTGGCAGATCACTTCATGGTATCATCCAAACTAATAAGGCCATTCAAAAAATTGAATCTTCTCCTATTGCAAGTCCATGGCAACGAACCAAGAGTTCTCACTACTGATGAATATCTAAGGTGTAACTAGGTAAGTTATTGCTGTGGGAAGGGGCTTAGTCATGCATGTCATATGAGCATGAAAGCACTTTTAGAAGTCAAATCCCAGTTATCTGCCAGTGTAAAGAGTTTGGAAATCAAGCTGCTAACTCCCCCATCACCCTCCTCCCAAAACAAACCCCATCTCCAGAAAGACAGGATTGACAAAGTGAGCTTTAGACTGAAAGCGGTGCCTCAGACTCAGTTACAGATGTCTACAGAGTGTGCCTGTTCAACTACCTCATAGCAGTGTCCCTAACTGGAATGCCATACATCAGATTGTTTTCCTTCCATGCCCCAGTGTCACAATAGAATCTCTATAACTTTCTGTACAACTTTACAACAGAATTGTACTTCGACTATTTTGGTGCCAAATTAAGCTCGCCAGAGTTACATGATTGATGTCTACTTTTCTACCAAATAAGAGTTTTGTAAAGTCAATTGCAAATCACAAAACCCATTATCACAGTGTTCAGTTAAAAATATAAACACGGTAAATCGGAACTGTAAATGTTCATAATAGGAAAGTTCGGAATGCCATTGGAATAACCGACCTCCTCTCTAGGTACATGAAACACCAACCAACTGGTTTTACCCCACAGACAGTTTTTGCTAAGTTGAGGTTGTGAAAGTCGATGTACTATTCTTTTTGCTTGTCGCACAAAGGGATATATGTGTAGGATACAGGGTGACATTGAACACAGAGTGAAGCGTGACAGCCATTAGTTCTCTCCCTCCCCAGCATCCCCTTCATCTCCCTGGTTTTCCGACGTCCATAGCTGTAAGAAAACACAAACACATGTTTATAGTGAAAGCACACAGTTAATTACAATTGTCAGGGAAGGGATGGCAGCATAATTAGCAGTAGCTGTGCAATTTTCTCAGCTAAGAGCAATATAGAACTGAACAGTAAAGCTAAAGAACAAAATAGAACATGAATGAGGATAGCAGGAAGTCAGCACAAGGTGGCAAGCTCCATATAAATCTGGCTGTTGAGAACAGACAAACTCCACTTTGTACTACAAAAAACAAAAAGTAAGAGTTTGTTACAGCGGTTAACAAGCGATTTTAGGGTTGAACAAGCAAGTGTAACTGGTCTGGTTACAAAAAGAAGCACAGTTAACACATGCAGTTAATGCCGCAGAAAAGGCTTTTAACAGCACAGAACTGCATCAGCCTCCAGATGTCGAGTTCCACTTCGGGCAGTGCAGCAGCCTAGAGCGCAGTGGTTTGCCCCATGGTACTTACAGTGAGGTTGTCCCTAAGCAGCTGCATGATCAGAGTGCTGTCTTTGTAGGACTCTTCATTCAGCGTGTCCAGCTCTGCTATCGCTTCATCAAACGCCTGAAAACGTGCAAGACAACACTTTGACTCCCTGAAGTCGCTTCTGCTTACACAGAGCTTACAAATTTGTCACATTGCTATTCAAATTCTATGACAAAAACTTCCAGCATTTTTCTTTCCCACCACGAGAAGAACAGTAGACCTAAGTGAGTACCAGATTACTGGACACCCAGGGGAAAACAGAAGTCTTCAGGGGTGTCCAGATTAAGCCCAGGAAAACTTTCCTACCATGCCAATGCCAAGCACTGGAGAGGCAAGAACACTGTGTCATGCTGAAAAGCGATTAACACAGCTTGAAGTCAACAAAGAACAACACTTAAAAGCAACACTTTCATTAAAAATGAAGGCCCTGCTGGTCTAAATTGTCAGTAAAAGACAAAGGCACCAGTAAGTTGATGTATATATTGTACATAAGTAGGCAATAAAATGGAAGAGAAGGGGGTTGTGATAGTGGGGTGGAAGGTTTTTGATTTCTTTTCAGAACAGCAGAGGAAACCAGGTATGTTTCTCTAGAGATTAACAAAGCCATTCTTTCCATCCATCTGGTACATGTGAAAGTCAATGCTGTAAGTCTGAGTGCTGTTTCTTCATTCAGGCTTCAAACAGATGTAAGCATTTTAACTAAAGAAAAGCAGGAACAGCAGCAGCATTTTACAGCAAAACATCACTTGTCGCTGCACAGCCTTACTGAAGTGTGTATTAGGAACACAGATTCACCTAATGCCGTGTTCAGGTTATTACCAGACAATTTTTACTGACACAAAAAGCCCCATTTACAAGGCTCTAATCCTGTTTCAGGAAGAAAAAGTGACTCGCTGTTGGTTTGGCACAACCCATCACACAAGTTGTCTTTGGTCTCTGGAGAGGAGGGCACACATGCAGACAGATACACAAGGACATTTAGGGCTACAAAGGTGGTCACAGAGACAACACTTCAGGTATTGGTTGAACGTTCAAATTGAAGTAAATATTTCACTTGAGAAGCGCTAAATTAATTCAAGTGTTTCCAAATTTGACACAAACACATTCTAAGAGAATTAGATGGGCATTAAGAAGAAGCATTTTGTCTTCTCTGTCACTGCAACAGCTGCACTAGCAAATTAGCTTTACTGAAAGCTAAGCTAGGCCAACTGACTTACCTGAAAATACACTGCAATGACAACAGTTTAATGACAGCATTTCAAGGGAATTTGATATGAAAATGCATAACAATCTACAAAGTGCTACTGCAACCATGTAATTATCTCCTCAGCCTCCACAAGATCTGGGGATATGAAGAGTGTGCTTACCGTCTTCGCCAGATTACAGGCCTTTTCAGGAGAATTTAGTATCTCATAGTAGAAGACAGAGAAATTTAGAGCCAAACCGAGTCGAATGGGGTGTGTTGGCTGCATCTCTTTCTTGCTAATTTCAAATGCCTCCTGGTAAGCTTGCTGAGAGTTTGCTACCGTTGCTGCAAGAAGTAATTACAACCATATTAATGCACATTACGTCTCTGTACTTCGTGGGGGAAACGATTATATTCTTGGTCTAGACTACTGTGCCACCAGAAAGTCATACAATTACATATGCACAGATGTTTCTGTCAATGTTTTCAGATGTGAAAGTCTACTCTGGCTGAACTCTGGCAGCAGAAATATTCCTTCAGTTAAAGCTCTGACATATTATGAAGTTCAGCGTTTCAATAGAGACTTAAAATGAAAATTAGTACACAAATTCCAACCAATCTGAATGGACACAAACTGTACCTAAGTCAAAATGTTCTGGGATTAAACACTTCCAGCCCAGCTGAAGAAGTAGTTCTCAGTACTAAATCCAGACAAAACCATATGTGAAAGAGGTATCTGAACTACCTATTTAAATGAAGGAAGCATTTAGCAGCTAGGTCATGAACTTTGTATTTCAGGTTGGGGTTTCAGAGGAAAACCAACAGTCTCTTCCTGGCTAATGAGTAACAAGCTCCACACTGGCATCAAACTAAGTTTGCAGGCCATGGACTCCACCAGACACTTAGCAGGAATTCAGGCACAGTTCAGCAGTGCAGAATTAACCAACCTAAACAGTCCCAGGAAACCAATATTGCATATTTGAATGCAAAAAGTTTGTAAACAGTGAAGACTTGAGTTAAATTCATAGTTTAAACAAGAGATCAAAGGAACAAAGCATTTTCCATGAGAAATAAAAGAAAAATACATTCCCCAGGAAAAGGATTGAACTCTGCTACATATGCTTGAAAATCAGCCACTGTGGTCAGAGGCTGCAAGCAGAATTTTGACTGGATTGATGAACATCTGTCAATCACTTCTATTAAGTCTTTCTCTAGCAGTGACCTGCATTGCACCTATCTTCAATACTACAGAGCAGTAGCCAAAAGAAACAAATACTTCACAGCAGGGGAAAAGAACACAAGTATTTTTAATACTCGTTTCTCCTTAACCCTCAGCAGAATGAGAGATTTCATTTCTACTTACTTTGCTTATTGTCCCCAGATGCCACCTCTGAGAGGTATCTGTAGTAATCACCTTTCATTTTCAAGTAGAAGACCTTGCTCTCTGGCTGCGTGGCATTGACAATAAGGTATTTATCCAGGAGTTCCTGAGAAAGGAAACAGCAATTTTTTAAAATTTTTACATCCAAGCCTTAAAAATGTCAGAAACAGAGCCTATGTTACAACGGTGAGCATGAACTGTTCAAGCACTAACAATGACTTTTGTCATGCCTTACACAGACTCATGTGTTAATCACTTTGCCTACTGTTGTCTAAAGGCTGAAAAAAACCTACTTGTAACCTAATCTCTGGAAAACTGAAAACTTGCTCTGTTGAGGTTACCCACAATTCACTCCTGCAGAATCTAATAGCTCTCAAGGCTTACAACTGCAAAGATTTTACTTGAACTGCCCTGATGCAAATCTACACCCACGAGCAAACTAATGAAAAGCAGCAGCTGGACATTAGCCCATGTGGTCACTTGTGCTGCCACAAACCTGAATTCTACAGAGAGCTGTGAAATCAGCTGTGAAAAGCTGCACAGTGGCACAGCAGCACATGTGGATTCAGAAAGAGATGCAAAGACTGACAGTACTGACAGCAGCTGCTCCTGCCTGATCTTAAGCAAACTGAAAAGCAATAAAAGGAATCCCTCTTGTCTAAGTGAAAGGCCGAGCAAAAACAGTTTGGGGGTAGAAGGACATACCTCCTCTATTTAAAGAAAAGTACTAAAGCGTCAGGATGTCATAAATGATCAGTGAAAGCATTTAAATGGTAGGCCCTTTGGCAGGACTCATGCCATTGCCCCAGATCTAAATCTGTTTTGATGATGACCCTTAGAGAGCAGCCAGGGGTCTTCAACATGGCCTTCTTTACCTTTTTTTTTAAATGCTAATAACTCCCATATACTCTTTTATAACAAGTTCCCTAAGAAACAAAGTAGATGACTTAGGAGGTAGGACTGGACCCCAGTATGCAAAATTATTCCCCTGCTAAGGTGCTGCAGTGTCTACAGCACCACTAAGATTCCTTAAGCCTCCCTGAAGAATACTGCAGAACTAACTACTGTTATTTTTGCTGTTGGATTATTACCAGAACATCATTGCAGATATCCTGCAATTCAGCCTCAATTTTCTCACGATATTCTCTTCCCATCTGCTGTTTCTTCTCGTTTCTCTCTGTTTTCTGTTCGATGCTGGAGATGACACGCCAGGACGAGCGTCGGGCACCGACCACGTTCTTGTAGGCCACGGAGAGCAGGTTCCTCTCTTCGTTGGACAGTTCGTGTCCCTGCTCGGTGACAGCCTTCATAGCCGCAGCCATGTCATCATAGCGCTCAGCCTGCTCGGCCAGTTTGGCTTTCTGTACCAACTCACTTTTATCCATGGCTCTCCTGAAATCAGCAGGGAATAAAAACAGAGAAAAATGTCTCTTGATTGTCTGGGACTTCATGCTGAAGGGTGAAGCAGATCTTACAATCACTAATAGGCAGCAAATCTATCAATTCTAATAAAGTAATAAAAAGAGTTTCTTTCTATAAATTCATTTGACCTCTTGCCAAAAATGTCTAATTTCTGTGTGTAAATGACTAATCACAATCCTAAAGATAAGAAAGCATCATTCTTCAAAATGCAGCAAAAGTCATATTAGCGTTTTCTGGTCAGGCACTGGAGTAGGTCGCCCGAGGAGGTGGTGGAGCCACCATCCTGTCTTTAAGAGGTGTCTGGATCTGGTGCTGGAGGATATGGGTCAGGGGTTCCAGCAATGACAGGTTAATGGTTGGACTTGATGATCTTAGAGATCTCCTCCAACCTTGATGATTCTATGACAGCCTTATGTGATCCTCTCCCCTTTCCTCTACTGGCCACAGCTCAGCTTGGGAGACTCTAACCAACATTCTAACCCAGAAATTAACACTTTTGGTTGGTTTGGGGTGGGGTTGGTTTTTTTGTTTTGTTTTGTTTCTTTGTTTTCCCCTCACTGCTATACAACAACAACCGCTTAGGAGCACTGAAGCACTGGACAGCTCCTCCTGACACTGAAGATTTTTGGCAAGCTACAGGAGATGTTTCTGTGGGTTTACATAAACCATACCCAGTAAAGCTGTAGTTGTTGGCAACTGTGGAAAGTACGTTTATACTGTTCTGCCAGAAAACAAGGGGTTTTTTTACACATGCATCAACATACACATAATGGATGATGCTACAGCTAGAGTGGCTGCAGCCTCAGGTTTTCAAGACCTTTTAAATAACATTGACATTCATACAATCTGAATGGGACATGGCCCACATCATGGTCACTACTGCAAAACAAATTGCTTATATGGAAACAACTTGTTTATCATTTCTGATAATAGAGTTTAGTAACTGAAGCCAAGAAAAATAGATCACATGACCACAAGGCCCCTGAAGAGCTGAAACAATGAAAACTGAAGTGAGTAAGGAATGAGCCAGTGAGGCAGCTTGAGTGTTGCTTACTTCTACAGGACAATGCTAACATGTAGTTAACTCAGGTACTGAGCTACCAACCTCATATTCAATATACCACTTAGGGCCAGGCTCACAGGAGAAACTAAATAAGTTTCTTTGCCTTTATGAAAGTAAAGCAGATCTCAATACCTCACAAACTCCCAGGCACCCCAAATTCATCCGTGAAATTTCTCCAGGTGTGCAGGTTTAGTTTTGGACGGACCTAGAACTGTTATTCTCATCAGTACTGAGCAATATTGTTCCTCTTCCACTCCATAAATCCCAATCAGGCCTCTCACTGTCCAAATAAGTTTTCAGGCTGAGACCTAACAGCCTAAAAACAACTTCTAAAAGAATAATAATAGGAAACCAGAACATAAGTTTACAGTTGTATTTCACAGGCTTCTGTTCATCAGAGAAGCATCTACAGACCTGTTAGCAAGAACCAACAGGCTGAAAGTGATTGCTGTAGCCTTTTTCCTGGCTCTCACCTTTGGAGATTCCTGTCTGACAGGCCTCTGATGGAGAACATCCTTTACTCTAAGTATCACCTACCACACTATTACACAGGAAAACCAGTCCCCTGTACTAAATCCTAACCAGGACAATGAGATGCAGACCCAAATTCCCAGTGTGTGTTTGAGCAGTTTCAGACACTGCTGATACTGCCAAGGACGAGTCCTAACTACAAAATTATTTTGAGATGAGCACATTCCATCCCTTCAGCTGAAGATATTCTACTTTAGCAAAGAAAATAAATCACCCAAGATACCAAGTCAAACATTGTTATTTCACATGAAAGCTCCTGAAGCAAATCCAGCACCAAATGTACCTGCTCTGTATCTGCAAATCACACTCACTGCTGCTTGTGCTTGATCCTTTTTAGATCCTACTGCATCCATCCACGTACGTAAGGCACTCACGTAAGGCTATGGAATGCTAAAACCAACCTCCTGGAAAGGGAGCTCTTGCAGACTGGTAAGTGAAGTTGGGCTGCAGTTCAGTTTCATCTTAAATCCTGTGTTTAAACTAGTGGATTCTGGCCCCTATTGAAAGGTGCCACACAGACATCAGAACAAAGCCCTCGACAAGGCAGAGTGACTGTGGGCAGCAGTGTGACAAGTTCTGCTAAGGATTAATTTGGTTCTCTCTTCCCAAAGAAGCTTTTACCATGGGGATATGATACATTATCACTGCCTTCCACAGGCTTATCGAAAGGATAGCTCCTGATGATGGAAAGGGATAAGTGGGATTTGTGATGTGTATTTTTTCTCCCTACTCGGAAGCCTATCATAGCACCAATGTAGAACAAGCCCAAGGAAGTCATCAGACTGTTTCCCATGGAGAGAACACATCCCACTTTTCCCTGTTGAATGTATCAAACCTTGTAAACCATTCCCTTAACTCAGCACTAATTGCAGACTATGCGCTTAAGGCAGGAAGTAATTTGTGAGCTGCATTTCTCTACCCACTCACTAAAAATGGAACATAAGCAAAGTACACCTGAAGAATGCCCTTCACATTACAAGGGCCAACTTTAGACAACAGAATATTTAAACAAAACAGTGTCAGAGCAGTTCTAGTTTCTTTACTGTCTGCACAGTGTCTAGCAGTACTTCTACTGCAACGGTCTTATCTTCTTCCTTCTTATGGAATGTGGTTATTCTGTGGAAGCAGCCTGCTTGTTGAAGTCCAGAGGCAAAGTAGCTCCACCAGAGTTTACTTTTTGGCATTGAAAGGTCAGTTTTATCTTTGATCTGCACTTTGCCAGTAGTGGTCTAATCTGCAGACAAGTCCTCTGTGCAGAATTCTGTTTACAAACCAGATAGAATGTAGTTTTGAAAGGGTGCAGAGTTTGTTTTATCAGCTCACTAACATATTTATATTTAGATGCAAGACAGTTCAGGCCAGTCAATGGGTTCATGTAAGGACACATGAAAGAAATCACAGAGGGAACTGTAAGGGCATAAAGACCTAGTGGATAAAAGGGATCCAGAAAACAGTTTAACATATCAATTACACAGGCGAAATACCAACACAAAGACTAGAATGTTCTTTCTCACCAAGCAACTTTCCTCAGCAATGTAACTAATTTATGCACATCTTAAATGTAACTCAAACTGATGACTGAAGATGGAGCTCCTCAGAACTTTTCTGGCTCAGTTTTGACACAAAAATTGAGTGTACAGGGGCTCGAGTATAGTTAATTCATCCTAATATCTGTACTGTTAGTAGGTTTGCAGTGAAACACAAAGTATTTTTCAGTAACATGGATTTAACAAAACTTAAATGCAGTAAGAAAATCATTGCCCACACCAAAATATCTGCCCTTGACAGTAAGCCTACTATTATTTCCTTCCCAGAGTGCTGCATAAAGGAACACTTAAAATCCTCATTTGATTCTCCATTGCTTACCTTGCTAGAAGCTTGGAGAGAGCTTTGCAGAGCTATGCTGGCTTGAGCTCCAAAAGAGGGAAGTGTTTGCCAGAAGGAAAAAAGATACAAGGAAAGGAGTGATGTTTGAAAAGGCAAAGAAGCAACTATCAGTTATAACTGGTCCCTCCCAGAGAGGAGATGAAAGCCACACTCTAACAATGGATCAGTGTGCCACAGTCTGAAACAAGCAAAGCCTAGAGCTAAAAATACTCCTAGGCCACACACAGAAGCCATCTAACAAAGGTTACCTGCAGCTAGGAGCAAAACACACAAAGGTGATGAACAGGAGGCTGACAGGAATGATCTATTCTAGCACTAATGAAGCCATGCCATGTCGGCAAGGGGAGAAGAGGGAAGATGGAAAAAGGAGCAGACGTGCAGATCACAGCCATGGAGGAGTCCTGAAAGTTGCCCATTCTAAGCAGAAGATTCTGATATTAGATGCATTAACATATTTCAAATTCTTAAGACACTGTCTTCTTAAGAATCTGTCAAACCACAGCTTAGGAGCCCTCCAAAAAGAAGTGGCTGGACACTTCACAACAAGGAATGCCAACCACTACCCAGCAGTCACAGCCAATAGTGCTGGCTGCCAGAAATTTCAATCACCCTAAATCCCACACTCAAAATGTAGTTTTTTAATAATTTTTTCCCCTCTATCTCCCACACAGCCTAGAGCTCTTTCAACTTCTCTTACAAATGCAAATGCAGGCACTATAAGTTACAAGTGCTTACTCCCACCCCAGAAAAGCTTCACACCTGTGTACACAAGACTGAAACATATCACAAGGCATCAAAGGTAAAGGTCAGAACCTGTAAAACTCATTAGTTGGTAACTGCCTGCATCTTTCAGAGGAGGCTGCAGTGAGAAGGAGATGGTGTGACCACCCTGGAGTCAGTACACCCATGGATCTTTCAAGAGTGAACAAACACTGCAAGTTTACATCCCAGTAACAGCTGAGGGGTACAACATACAGCTACTGCTCCTCAGGAGGCCACAGGATCTGGGGAACTACAGCTTACTACTCAGCACTTACTCCATCTGCTCTGTAGCCTTTATTGTTTCCCATTCCGATGGGCTGTTTAGGACCAAGCCAAAAGGGATCAGAAGTGACTGTGTTTAAAGTCTGCAGAAATCAAATGAAAACTGACACTGAAAAAAAAAAGTGGCTTATATAACATATCGAACTGACAGAACAATACTAATAAGCTTACGTTGGTCTGAAGTCTGCTGCTCTTGATGACCTGTTCTTCTGATGCTAATTAAGTCATCGATTTTTGTGCACTGTTTTTCTCTTTATAGCAACCATGAGAATCTATCAGACAAACACTTTCACTTTGGCAAAAAAAATAAATCATAATTGGTGAGAAAGCAGTGTGGTTATTGGTTTGACATACTGGTCCCTAACCAGTGGGGATGCAGGTTAACAGTCCTGCACGTTTCACTGTGAGAATGGAATGCAAAACCAGATTTGGTGAAATGGGAGGCAATCACGTTTCCCAGTCACAAGCTCTCTAAGTCCATTCACACTGTAACAGGAAAAGCAGCAGACTGGTACAGAATTTGCAGTTCAATATTCCAACAATATGGGGATGTACCTGATTTGATTTCTGGATGGGCAATTCATTCTTAAATGAAATGCTCACATGAGGTAAGTGGTATTGCAAATCAGAGTTCTATAATTAGAGTCAGAGCTTTGGAGAACTCTTTCTAAAACAAATGGAAAACCTTTTTCCATAATTCAGGTACACACATGCTGACACAGGTATATGCATGATGGGAATGGCAATGTCAAGCAGACATCACTCCCAAGATTTATTCTCTACAAGAAAGCAATCAACTCTTTCAATGGAGTGCAAGGAACCTTTCTTGCCTTGCTGCAGCATTAGGCATTTCATTTTATTCGCTGTTTCTCTACTTGGTTCCCTCAAAGGCTACCCTGGATTGGCAAATGACTGATTAGAAAATGACTGGGTCTGGTAAGAGCTGAAGAGTAAAATCTCTCACAACTGTCAGAAGTTTGTGGACAGCCAGTTCAGTAAAACATCCTGCAAACATAACAGGGAAGAAAGGAAAATGACTTCACAGATGTGATATTCTTGCTGACCTTGTGCAGCACGTAACTTTAGCCTCCTCTGCATCTACCCTGACCTTCAGCTCAAATCTTTATGCAAATGCTCAGATAAAATTAACAATGTATGAAGCTGTGCTTCAACCTGCTCTGGCCACCTCCTGCCATCATTACTTGGTGCTTCCTCAAACTGACCAACACAATTTTGGAAAAGAATGACATTCACTGGTTTTCAGTCTCCACAGACCATTCAGAAATGTCTATGACCAGTACCAGGAGCATGTGGGAACACTGGTCTTGTATGGACAACACAAATTTAGGGGCAGTAGCCTTGCTGTTCCTAATGCCAGGCTGAAAAGCAGAGCACTGCTCCCTGCCCATGGCCCTTCTCTCAGGACAGCTGCAGGTGGGGACACGCTGACACCTCCAAAGCACAACTTACTCACATGGTAACACCTTTTTTTTGGTTCCAACTAGCAGAACCGTTTTTGGCTAGAGTCCAGGTGGAAATAGTGAGTTAGCCCAAAAATTCTTCCCCCAGGCATAGAGTTCATGCCAAACTAATGTATTCATATCACAGGTAAATCACTTTTGTTAATAATAAACTGACAGTATTTATATTAGAGGGTGGGGCAAGAAGTGTGGCCATGGAACACTCACACTACTCCAAGGCCTGGCATTAGGATACCACAGGGATTAGTGTCAAGCTTTTACCTCGTTAACCAAACAACTATTTACCGAACTCCTCCTCATCAGAGTTTATTCCCATGCAGCACAAAAAGCTGCATACTGGCACAGGCCTGCTCAGGAAGAAATAAAAAGCCTCAACATCAAAATAGCAGAGATCAGAACATGCGGTACTGACATAATGAGGTTGAGAAATCTGCACCAGGCCCATCTGTGCAACGAGTCTAGCACTTTATTGGTACCAATTTAATAAACAAAAGATGATGTTTTTGCAGCCCTTTAATATGAAGGGAGAAAAAGGCACTCGCATTCTTGTTTTCTTCTCCAGAACGGATCATAGCTCATTGTTATTTGAAAGTAAAAGTAAGGTTTCTTTTCATAAAAAATGGATAAAAATTTCTGGCCGAGGTGTCCTGCAGCAATGGATGTGTGAAAAGAAAAATGTTCCTACAGACACTGAAGTTACAACACCTTATAAACATTCCCAAAGTTTCCAATATATTCACATAGGAGCTGAGTTTTTACGGTGCTTTTTGGCTTCCTACCACTGAAATAGGTATTTTAACTATTAATAACCAATTCACCTGAAAGCAAATCAATTAGTATTGTGATCCTTGTGTGTGCTAACACAGTGTTTGTATGCCACTGTCGTTTGATCATCCCAATTAACACCTGATTACAAAGACCTCAAACCAAACCTGTGGCTGCTCGCTCTGGGCTACTGCCCAACCTCTCTGTAGGCTGGGACTGGCCTGGAGCCACCCTCCTTCCCTCTGGAGTCCTCCCTAAACGCATCTCTAGCCCCCAATGGTCACAAATGATCAACACCGGAAAACAGGCATTGGAATAGGTCGCCCGAGGGGGTGGTGGAGCCACCATCCTGTCTTTAAGGGGTGTCTGGATCTGCTGCTGGAGGATTTGGTTTAGGGGTTCCAGCAGCGACAGGTTAATGGTTGGACTCGATGATGTTAGAGGTCTCTTCCAGCCTTGACGATTCTACAACAGTAACACAATGTTTCGTCCCTTCTACAGCTCCCGCGACACTGCCGCGATCCCTTGGCTCCCGCGTGTGC
>NW_008671979.1:68337-68645 GCF_000695815.1 Acanthisitta chloris | reverse complement strand
CTGCGCTGGCTGCTCATCGAGGGCATTGGCTCCTGCCCTGGGCCGGCTCAGCTCTGCACTGCAGTCATGGCCATTCCTGCGGCATTTCCCAGGCTGTGGGTTAAGGCCTGGGAGTCGCTGCTGCAGTGTCTCAGGTCTCATCTCTTCCCAAACTCAGTGAAACACTTCGTGCCTTGGCTTGGCTCTTTCCACGTCCTCACGCTGCCCCCGAGGTCTGTGCAGGGCTGGGAGCAGGAAACCTGCACAGCTGCAGCCTGGAGGGGAGGGAGGGGTGAGTGCACTGCAGCCTGGAGGGGAGGGGGGTGAGC
>NW_008671979.1:68005-68309 GCF_000695815.1 Acanthisitta chloris | reverse complement strand
GTGAGGGAGGTGACTGCCCTGCAGCCTGGAGGGGAGGGAGGTGTGAGTGCCCTGCAGCCTGGAGGGGAGGGAGGTGAGTGCCCTGCAGCCTGGAGGGGAGGGAGGTGAGTGCTGTTCTCCCCAGGGACCGGGAGGGACAGTGCGTGGAGCTCCAGCAGGAGCTGTTGACACAGGGCCCCAAACCCGGGGAGCAGCACAGTGCCCTGGCACTGGTGCCCTTGGGGACGTGTGGCACAGCTCTGGGGTGTCAAACTCCCAGCACAGTGAGAGGCTTTGCAGAGCGGAGAGTGATGGTAGGAGGTGG
>NW_008671979.1:66993-67757 GCF_000695815.1 Acanthisitta chloris | reverse complement strand
AGGAAATTTCATTTCCTAGAGTCTGGGGACATTGCAGGAAATGAGTTGTACAGAAATTCACAGCTCCAAAATACAGTGTACGTGTGGAGTTTGGGGGCAGGCAAACAGGTTACCATTCCTGGTGAATAGTAAAGGAGATAAAGGACAGTTTTTATCGTCTTGGGATCTAAAATCAAGCTATATCTGCATTGGAAGTTAGAGTGTGGAACCATGCAAAACAGAGCGAAAGGAAGTCTGAAGTAGATCTCAGAGCGTAAGAAGTTTCAGTGATACTGAGAACTTTTCTCTTGCAGTAAGCTGCATCCGTGTTGGCTTTGCTGGAGAACTGTGTTCCTCTCTGTAGGGCCTGAATACCTCTGAAGATGAGTGTGCAGATGTGAGCCAAGGGCATGGCATGTAGCCCATAAGTTCAGCATGGGCAGTTACGTATCTGTTATTAAACTGGATACTGATCTAAGCATCTTTTTCAACAGATGAAAAAATCTAAAGTGTGGTCTCTTCCATGTGACCTGCCTTTTGCACTATCTCCTTCCACCCTTTCTCCCTCTCTCTGCCTCTGAAGATGAGTGTGCAGATGTGAGCCAAGGGCATGGCATGTAGCCCATAAGTTCAGCATGGGCAGTTACGTATCTGTTATTAAACTGGATACTGATCTAAGCATCTTTTTCAACAGATGAAAAAATCTAAAGTGTGGTCTCTTCCATGTGACCTGCCTTTTGCACTATCTCCTTCCACCCTTTCTCCCTCTCTCTGCATGTGTAATT
>NW_008671979.1:63980-66966 GCF_000695815.1 Acanthisitta chloris | reverse complement strand
ACACATTTATTTTTAGAGTTGTGTTTGTTTACCAGAGTCTGTCTGAAGCCTGGCTAGATAGCAATTCAATATCCACTCATTGATTTCCGGGCTCTCATTAGCTTAAATACTGACTTGAAGCAGAGGATAAGGAGGTCTTCATCTTTTATTCTAAGAGCATTCGGTTTTAAGATGTCCTTTTGTGATCTGTTCTATCTGAATCCAGTTAAAAGGGACCATTTATATTCTCATTCTCTTTAATGTTTACTTTTGGCATGAGTGTCTGGTGGTTTCTATTTTATAGTACTTTGAAACGGAAACTAAGTTAGATATAGGAATTAATGAGCTCACTGATCACTTGCCAAAACCCCCATGAAATAGGAGAGCCCTGTAACAAATTGACCCCAAGATTTCCCTGAAAATGCCCTTTCCTTTCTCAGAACTAACAAACACGGAACAACATAATGATGAAGCTTATTATTTTGTTTTTGAGGGGTCACTGTGCTTTTTGGAAGGCAAAAGGATCTCAGGCAGCATTAGCAAACCCTGAATGCTCTTCCCAGAATTGACCTTAAATGTCTTCTGTTAAGTGATTTGAATTTTCTGAGCCTCTGGTTGCCATCTATTGCATCTGAAACTCATCTCCTTCTTGCAAAATGCTTTCAGATCCATAGGGAAGTGCTCAAGAGGAGCCTAAATGAGAACATTTATGTTGGTAGCATGATTTGAGCCTTGATTCAGCCTTTTGTCTCTCCTTGGGCAGGGAACACGTCCCCTATACAGTCCATATAGCCAAGCAATATATTTTTTCCTGGCTGTTACCATAGCACACTAGGATCTGCATTTTCTCACTGCCAAGGCAAGACTTTAGGAGCAAAGAGAGTCAATTAGCAAGGCCCACCTAGAGCTTTTGGTTTTGCAATATTTACCAGTGACTAAATAAGTACTTTAAAAATTGGACTCGGAGTGCAAATCTACAGGTATGTGCACACACTGTCAGTGTATCTGATGTTCAGCCCCAAAATGCAAATGTCTTCACTGATAGAGCTCCCAGCACTGTCCTTCCCTCCTCTCCCCTTCTCCTCTGCCCTTTTTGCCTGGAAATGGCAGGATTGCTTTGCCTTTCCCAGCCTGGGTGGTACATACAGCCTCAGTGGCTATGAAAAGCATCTTAGACACTCTGAGACTTACACTTGGTAGTCTGCTTGAAGCTTTAGTAGGGCACTAATGGTAGAACAGGAGACATCTTTAGCTTGAGGCTTGCGTTGCAGATGTCTTGGTGTTCAGCCTGTGAAGAGGGGTAGAAGCTGTCCCCTGGTCGGGTGTCATCACTGAGGTGCCAGGTCTGTCCCCACTGACCCCGAGTGCTGCCCAGCACCGAGGCAGCTTGAGAAGGTTCATCTGCAGGAGGAGCATACTTTGCTTTCCTTTTGGTGCTATGAAAATCACAAAGGTCAGGCTGGAAGTGAGAATAATTTACTTCAGAAATTCTGCAGCAAACAGCTACCCAGAATACATAAAGTCTCACTCCAGGAAGATTTATCGGAGCAGCATATTTTTACTGGGGGAATATAATTGCAAATAAATGCAGTACGCTCTGACATATTAGAAGGGCAGCATGGCATACCTCCAGCTCTCGGGGCTGGAGCCTGAGGAGCAAATATTTGAGCAGAGCAGGGGGAGGGAAGGGAGAAGAAAAGATCCATAGCATTTGCATGGGTAGCTTATTTTCGTCCTGCAGTTGCTGTGTTTCCGTGGGGAATCAGTAGTGTCAGTTGTTTAGAAAACACTGGTGGCACAGAAATATGGGACTTTAAAGAGCAGAAATAAGGTTCTTGTCTTGCCAGCTCATCTTGTGAAGCTGTCAGGCAGCAGCAGCTGAGCAGAGCCTTGCTGAGGGTATCGTTTGCTTTGGGTTTGCTTTTCGTTCTGGAATCCTACTTTATTTGTCTTTATTTCTTTCCTCAGCTTCATAGTAGGTGTGCTGCTTAAACCATGACAGTAGGAGACAGTCCCCACCACAGAGGGTTTGTGGTCTAAACAGGCAGAAGATGGATAAACAAATGCTAAGTTGCAAAGTAATTGACTAGGCAAAGCAAGTGGATAAGGCAGGTGTTCCACCCTCCTCCCCAGCACCCTGTGTGTGTCTCTCCTCCTCCCCACCACCCTGTGTGTGTCTCTCCTCCTCCCCACCACCCTGTGTGTGTCTCCCCTCCTCCCCACCACCCTGTGTGTGTCCCACAGCCACATGCTGTGGTTATCCATTTCTTTTGTAGCACTTGTGGGACTTGATGCAGTGCCTGAGCAGAGCCTGCCCAGGGGCTCCCAGCCCTGCCAGGCTGATTGCCATGTAAATCCTTCCTGCAAAGGAGCTGCTGATGTGAGTGGCAGTTATTGATGTGAGGAAAGGCAAAGTCCTCCCATAAATAATAAGCAAAGTATGATGCAGCAAGAGCAAATGTGTTTCTGTATTTTGCATGAGAGGGTCACTGGGCTCAAGTCAAACCAAAGGAAAGAAAGATAACCTGTGGCTCAGGGACTATGACCAGCATCGATTCCTCCCCAGTTGCTAGGTGGACCCTGTCTCCAGTGGCAGCATCTTGAGTTTTGGGGAGAGGGATGAAGTTCTGCTGGCACAGCACTGCCTTTGTGGTGATTATGAGGCTCTGCAGAGGGGTTTGGGTGGACGTGGTCTGGTGTCATTCAGTGCCCTGCTGTGCACATCTCAGTTAGTGCCAGAGCCTCATCAGGATTTGTTCCTGTGGTCAGTGAGGAGAGAGAGGTACCTGCCATGGCTAATTCCTCTGTCGTCTCTGAAAACAGGGTGGAGGATCTCTTTTTCCATGGCATACACCAGGTGCCCAACTTTAGACATCTGTGCATGAGAACTGAATCCCAACCTCCATATTAATGTTGCAGGTAAAACAGGTGGAAGGGACCTCAGGAGGTCTCTGACCTGTCCTCCTGCTCACGGGAGGTTCTGTTCTGAGATCCCACCAGTCTGGTC
>NW_008671979.1:63583-63946 GCF_000695815.1 Acanthisitta chloris | reverse complement strand
CTGGCAGCCTTTTCCATCTGAACCTGTACTTCATCTGTTTCCAGTGGGCTGCAGCCCATCCTGAGACTTATCTCCAGGCCACGTCCGGGGTGAGTCGCACAGGTGAGGGGACTTGGTTTTGGTGTTGGCTCCTCTAGGCGTGTCCAGAGTCAGGACAAAGGTGACAGTTTTTTCTGGGAAAGGTAGATTAAGGTGACATTTCAGGTGGTGAAAGGGGTTTAGGCCATGTCTCGGGGTCTCTGCTGCTCGGCCATCGCTGTCCTGTTTGTGTTGTGCTTTAAGAATCGAGTGCTCTGGTTCAGGGAGCGTTTTGGGCTGAGCAGATCTGTGTGTGCCAGCCCTGCAGGGACCTGCAGCCTGTGC
>NW_008671979.1:57753-63548 GCF_000695815.1 Acanthisitta chloris | reverse complement strand
TGAAACTTGTCCAGGGAAAGTGTTGCAGAAAAGAGTCTTTGTGGGTTCTTTTAGGAAGAGATTTCAGTGCTGGGTAAGAATCACCTCTGAGTGTCTCTTCTCATGCATATTCTGTGTGTGCAGCCTCACCACAAAGCGTCAGTGAGTGCAAACTCTGGAGCTCTCCTTTTCTCCTTAAGAGATTCTCTGGAGGGAAAAGAAATCATGGATTTTGGTTCACAGACAACCCATCAGGAAACTTGAAACCAAGAGTTCAGGCAAATAAATACTGTTTGGGTTCTCTATGTTTACTGCTTGACTTTGGAGCTTTTAAGGCTCAGGATCTAAAATCTTCTTCCGCATTCAATTGGGTAACAGAGAACTTTTATTTCTCTCCTTTGCTGAACCACCAGCACAGCAGGATGGTGTGGAGAACAATCCATCTCTCCTGAGCCCTAACCTAAGCCCCAGTCCTGCTCTTTGATAATGGTGAGGCATCCCTCATACCATCTCTGCTGCTGCAGAGAGCAGACCCTGCCTGTTAGGATTAGCAGTGTGAACTGTCCACTTGCCTCTCTCTGTCCCTTCTGCCTCTCCCAGCAATGTATTCTCACTTAGGGCTGATGTGGGAGCCTGTGGGTGTTATCCTCGAGGCTGACTTGCTCCCGTGGGAGCTCGTTTCGTGTGCCGTGGGATGCTGATGGGACCTGCTGAGCTGCTGTTCCAGCACCACCAGCGTGGGGCCAAGGAGAGGAGCCCGTGCCCATGGCCCAGCTTGTCTCCCCAAGGGAAATCTGCTTGGGACTGTGCAGACACAGCAGACTGTGCTAAGAATTTAGCACACTGCATTTCTGCACTTTGGTGTCTTGTCAGCCTTGGTTTAGCATCCTGGGTAGAAAGCGACGTGGGGAGGCCAAGGGAAGGAGCAGCATGGGCCACACGAGGGGAAGGAGTGCCCTGCAGAGAGGGAGAAATCAACATTTGTCACTGTGTCGTGTAAAAACAGCCCCAGGACAGAAGCTGCTCAGCAACCTTAGGGCAACCAGGCTTATTGAAGCACAGGAGCGGTAGGAAGGTGAAGGCAAGTTCATCCATGAATTTAGTGATTTTACTGGGCTTGCATGAAGGATAATTTTGCCCCCATGCCATAAGCCCTTTAGAATGGAAAACTCTTTTCACTGCTTAGTAGTAAGAGAGGTGAATGTTTCCTAAGCCTCATGTTTAGGTGGGTTTTTGTTGGAAATGAAAACTGGTACAAATTTTTCTCAGAGAAGTTTGCTAAAAGTCTAGCATGGGTTTTTTATCTTTATGTGTAGTAAAAATGATGAGAAGCTAAAACGTTAACAAGAAGTCTCCATTTTTTTCATGTAAAGGTCTTTGGAGGGATCTCCTAAAGCTGTGTCAGTGCTGCTCTGCTGTAACCTGTCCATTTGCTTCAGAAGATTTCCTGATTAATTCCACAGTTGTGCTCATTTCCCTTCCTGGATAGCCCTGTATTTAATTATTTTGAATAACAGGAATATAAATCATGTTATTCAGTATCTTCCTATTACTCTTCCTCTTTCCAGGGATGTCGGAAATAGAGAACTCAGTGCTTGGCATTTTAATGTTACGTGATGGAAGCATAATGGAGAGATGTTTTTCTTCAAGAGTGTTGGTGCTCACGTGGGTTTGTGTGCGTTGCTTGCAAATTTAACCCAAGTTAAAGTAGTGCATGGGGAACCACATGAAATCAGAGCCCATTGCTGTAAATGAATGTGGAAGGAGAATCTGTGGCCCAAAGAGCCTTCAGTGCCAGACAGGGGCAAACTGCAGACAGCCTGTAAGCAGTGGGGGCTGGAGCCAGGTCTCCTGAGCTCACCCCTTCGACCACAGGAACATCTTTCACTTCCAGACGTGGGGATTGAAACTTTAGGCCAGTTTTCCCTACGTGCTGAGCACCCACCAGCTCCCAGCAAGGAGAGACTCATGCAGCCTCATTCGCTTTTGAAAGGGGGAGAAAACCAATCCACACCGAATGTGACTTTTCTGGTGATACTGGGGTTGTGTGTATCCCAGCAGATTGTCTCAGCTGCAAGTGAGCGAGTTTTTGCTACCAAAATACACTCTCTGCTGTATCCCCTTGAAAGCTGCTCCTCTTTGCCAGGCTGTCTGTGACACAGTGCTGTGTCTGGGCTGTCTCGAGGTGCCTCCCTCCACTCACACCCTAGAACCACCGGGGAAGGAAAGCTCTTTCACATCCAGAGACACAGGAAAGGTCGATGGGAACACATAATCACACAGCTCTTACCCAGTTCTTTTCATTCCATGGTCTCCGAGGGGTTTGTGGAAGAAACTTCACGTAGCATTTTCTTCAGGTGGGGAAACACCCAGAAGGTCCAGAATCCCTCAGCAAAACGAGAGTGATCAGAACGAGGCTGTGGATCTCTCATCTCCTCACCAGTCTCTTGCTGTGACCTTTTCCAGAACGATTGTTGTCCAGCAGAAGTTTACATGGTTATTTTTGGTGGGATTTCTTTTTCCCCTGAGTGACCACTATAGATGTTGATAATTTAGCTTTCGCTGTGAGCTTATCAGAGAGATGTGCTGGAAGATGGGACTTTTTTAAACCAGGGCAGCTGGACAAATAGCTGTCATCATGAGGATGTCACTGGTGGAGTGTCAGAGGTGGGGAGAACACTTTACACACTGGGACAGAGTGGAGGAGCAGCATCCCAGGGCATACTTCAGCCACAACACATATCCCAAGCGTATCAGACAGTTCTGCCAAACTGGTAAGGCTTGAAAGTTGGCCAGGAAAGCTCTTTTATACTACAGATACTGCATAAGAACACACTGGCTTCTCATTTGTTGTCAGGAGGATGCGATACGAAGTCTGTTCTCTGGTCTGTGGTTGTTTAAAGGGAGCAGGTTTAAGAGGGTGTGAAGCAGCCTTGGTTTTCCCTTCTGTGCTCATTTATCTGCAGCAAAGCAGGCAGAGCCCTCGGTGTCCCTTGTGCCAGGCGTGTCGGGGGCTTGGCTGCTCTGGCACAGCACAGTCTGTCTGAGATGGCAGTGAAGGAGTGGCTGCTCATCCTGCACTTGTTTGCTGTGTGGGACTGTGGGAAGGAAACAGGGTCACTCTCTGCCAGGTTAGCACTGGGTTCTGCTACTCCATGGCCAGGGCACAGACCGTGTACCTGTGGTGCTGCTCTTCAAACAGGACTTGCCCCTTCCTCAGATCTCGATCGTTGCTTCTCTCCCTGTGAGCCCTGCTCAGTCCCATCCAAGCTGCTGCTTGGCAGGAAAGGAAGGAAAAGGAAGCACCTTTGTCTCAGCTTCTGCAGACAGTCTGCATGTTCTCCTCTTGGTTTTTCTCACTGGTAACAGATTTTGGTGCTTAGTTCAGCCATAAATATTCACTGATGGGGGATTTCTCCTGATTTCTGCTTCTGTGTGTCCATATGAGAAAGAAGGCCAGGATTAAACTGACCACCTGGATTTTCTGGGGAAACTGGGAGCATTCTGGGCACCCAGATCTTTAATGGGGCCATGCCTGGGAGGGTGGGTTGTGGCTTTGGGCATATCTCATGTAGCACGTGAGTGTTCAGAGCTGTGTTATCTTCCCTCCGCCAGCTTTCAGCATTGCATGCTTTGAAATACTGTTCTTACATCATCTAAAGAAAGAGAAAAAATAAAAATAAACCCTGACCTTTCTTATCCTTATGACATTTTTTGTTCCCAAAACAGACTGGTGACTGTCAGGGGTCACACCATGCCCGATGGAGAGAGGAAGTGTAATTGCACATGTATAAATAGTAGGTAAATGCTCATTTTCATGCTCAACATGGGATTCCTGGGAGGTGTGGGCCTGGAAGGTCTGACATACCTGGTCAGCTCATCAGAAAGTTAGAACTTGGAAGAAATAGCACCATGGTGAATGTGGTCTAAGGCTCGAGTGTGGCTTGAGATGTTCCTGTGGATTTTGCAGCACTGTCCAAGCTAAAGCACATTACTTTCAGAGGCAGAGTGGTGAGGAGCCCTGTGTGGGGCCTGGGGCCAGGGCAGGGCTGGAGGGAGCTCTGGGAGTGTGGTTTGCTCTTCTGCTATTACTTTGTTTCCTGGTTTTGGGTGAAATGATCACTTTTGGGTTTATGTTGATCTGGCAGCATCCACCCAGAAACAAAAGCTGTTGGATGGACAGCTAGAGCAGCTTGAGGTGGGCAGAGCAGGGCATCTCTCCTGGGTACTCATCCCTGTGCCCTGAGGGCTCTGGGGCTCTCCCCAAAACTCCTGTCGGCCAGATAAGGCTCGAGAAACGAGCTGTTCCTTTGGGGCTGTCCCTGTGCTGCTGCTTTGTGTGGCTGCCAGCAGCATCCCAGTCACCAGAGCCACTCTGTGCTTTGTACCATCTGCACGGGATGCAGAGAAATCTCAGGCTGCTTGGTGACACTGAGAGTTGGTAGTTCTGTGCCATCATGTGAATGTTTTCTCCATTTGCCCTTTGGGTGGAAATGGTTGAGGTCTGGTATGTTGAGGTTCAGGTTAGATGTTAGGAAAAATTGAGATTCAGGTTAGGTATTAGATTTGGGGAGCAAATTTTCCCATGGATCTGGTGCTGGAGGATATGGTTTAGGGGTTCCAGCAGTGACAGGTTAAGGATTGGACTGGATGATGTGAGAGGTCTCCTCCAACCCTGA
This sequence comes from Acanthisitta chloris, assembly GCF_000695815.1. Lineage (NCBI taxonomy): Eukaryota > Metazoa > Chordata > Aves > Passeriformes > Acanthisittidae > Acanthisitta > Acanthisitta chloris. The sequence continues at coordinate 58,890 of NW_008671979.1, read as the reverse complement.
GGGTTCTGTGTTCTCAGTATTATCTGTGAGTTCTATGGAGGAGGACTGTGAAGATCTCATGTGTTGCAGCTTCCATGTGATGAATCCAGCCAGTATCTCACAAATCACCCCAAAATGGTCACCCCCTAGGCCTTGCTGACTTAATCTCTCTGAAGGAGTGTATGGAAGAGCTGTGTGACTGGAGTGACTCCCTGACTGCTCCCACACAGGCAGCTGGTTTGGAAGTAGTTGCTAAAAGTAATGGTGTTGTGGGAAGAACAATACTGAGATCTGAGAGGTTTGGAAGTTACGTAATTTTGATGGTTTGAAGAGTCTGTCACCTATTAACAGTTATTGAATAGCTCAAAGAAATGATGTGCTGAGAAAGTTAGAGGCTGAAAAGGTGAAGTTGGTGCCTATTACTGTTTGTATTGTGCACCCCCATCACCTCAGGCATCACCCTTCCCTCCTCACTGTCCCTACAACATTTGGGATACTTCCTGGTATCTTTGGGGTACTGAACTGGTATTTGGGATACTCTTCTGGTACTAGTATGGATGTCTGATCTGTCTGTGCCTGCCTTCTAACATCAGATAAATGGAATAATATTTGCCTTCTTTTGCAAAACACTTTGAGCTATAAGGAAAGGAAAAATGAGAGAGAATCAAAGTACTATTAATTATGGTTATTTTATTTAGTGTTTTATTGATTTAATGCCATCTTATTGTTAGCATCAATGATTCTCAGGGTGAGTTCCAAGAAATTCTTTATCTCCAAGAGGAAGAAAATGCATAGAGAATGAAGAAGTCAGAAAAAGAAAAAGGCCTCAGAGATTGGATCTTGTTAAAGGAGATGATAGAAGAGAGTCTTAGACATTTTTCAAAATGTAAATCATACTTAGAGGACACATCTGAAGCTAATGCAATTAGGCATAATGTGAGATTAATATACTTGTTTCAAATTATCCTATAATCAACCCTTTAACAAAAGCACTCAGTCCAAAGCTGGATAAATGATAAGGATGAGAAGGAGAAGGTGCTTGAAGTGAGTAATAGTAATAATAGTCTTGTTGTGGTCTAACCCCACTGGCAACTGATCCCCACACAGCTGCTGGCTCACTCCCCACGGCAGCGTGGGGAGAGAATCTGGAGGGTGAGA